>NC_043705.1:102505754-102549172 GCF_006229205.1 Suricata suricatta | reverse complement strand
GCCACCTGGGTTCGGGATTTAGGCTACCCAGCAGTTATCTATGGAGTGAGCTTCTCTCTCCAAGCGCAGTTAAGCGTTCTTTACCTCTTCCCCAGAGACAGTATTATGAGCGTGTTCAGTCTCTCTGTCTCTTCCCTTTGTCGCTCGGGCTCCGCACGCTTGCCCCATGTTGGGCTGGGGCTCCCACCTCCCCTGCCCATCTTGGGCTGGCCCATTTTCCAATCTCCCCAGTTCGCACTCATTCACTCAGGTATCCTTCAGGTTCTCTTCCTTCTGGAGTCCGTATTTTCTCCTTCTGCTCTTGCAGATGAGAGCAATGTCCTTCTCCAGTAGTTTTGGCTTTTTCTAATCTTATATCCCTAGGAAAGAAAACATCACAAAATTCATGTTTCCTTAAATGTCATTACATTATGAGGTAACTGGGTGGTTTAGTTGGTTAGGCATCTGAATTTGGCTCAGGTCATGATCTCACGGTCCATGGGTTCAATCCCCAGGTTGGGCTCTGTGCTGATGGCTCAGAGCCTGGAGCCTGCTTCAGATTCTGTCTGTCTGTCTCTCTCTCTGTCCCTTCCCTGCTCATACTCTCTCTTTCTCTCTCTCAAAAAATAAACATTAAAAAAAACCCAAGAGTCACTATTCTCCATAAGCAATGAAAGAAAAAATCAGAAATAATCCCTTCCTCTAACTTCTCTTTTTAGTCAGTTATCTCAGGTAAAAATAGGAAAAGGACATCATTTCTATCTTTGTGTCTGTCAGTGTCTAATCAGGAAAACAGAAACTCCTCAATGTAATTCAACAAAAGGGATTTGGTGCAGAAATGCTGGAGTCCACCTCCAGTAGGTCCATCAGGGCTCCTTGAAGGATGGACGGTGTCGGTGAAAGGGAGCAAGAGAGCCTCGGCTTATTTCTGCTCACCAGGCAGGCATCTCTGCACTGACCCGAGAGTCAGCTTTATTTATTGAAAAAATATATGGGGTACAACACAGAAGTGGCAATTGCCTTAGACAATGATTTCTGATGACAAAGTATTTGGTATGTAAAAGTTCCCCAGAACATAGATTGGTAGAAGACTCATGCATAATCTTTACCAATAGTGATTGAAATAGGTGACTAGATGTTTATCACATGGGGAAGGTATCTTTAGCATTTAAATACAAGGCAATATTTTTAGCATAGTAAGGCAAGAGTTAATTCTTTGTGAGCAAGGGTCAATAGCCTGTTTTTCAAGGGGAAGAAAAATAGGTTTTCTCAGAAAATGTAATATTTGCTCCTATAATCACAAAAGAAACTCCTATAACAAGTTTATTCATAAGGTACAATTCATATATTTTTAACATAAGAAGGAAAGTCACTCCTGATATCAGTCAATCAGGTGCCTTGGGGGTCGGTGCTCTAGCAGAAATTGAGTGGGGGCTGAGTGGGTATAGATGCCAGTAGCCATCTGAAGGTGGGAGGCCTTGCAAACCTGCCTTACTTCAGAAATGGCTCCCAGCACAGAAAATTCATTACATAGGTGATGGAAAACCAGGGGCATGAGGCCATCTAGGGGTTAATATGAAGCTTTAAGAGGCCAGAGGAGGGAGTATTATCAAAGCTCCAAGGCCAGAGTTCATAGAGGCAAGAACATGCCAGGGCTACCCTGGCAGGCATTTGGGCTATGAAGAGAAGGACTCTTGGATCCAGGAGGATTGGTGCCTTCCAGAGAAGGGACACTACTCAAGGCAGAGTAAGAAATAAATACTCTGACGTCTTTCCTTTTCCGACACTCTAGTACCTTTCATTGAATGAACCCACCTAGAAAGCAGTTGGCAAAAGAGCCTTAGGGTTCTAACTCCTTGAGATGCGGAGTAGGGGAAGGATGGAAAATGGATCTGAGAGCTAGCTGGCAACATCTACCATATAGCTCGTGGAATTCCTGAAATACCAGCTATCTCTGAGCATTCCTATTTATATTTTTTCAAGCTTAAATCCAGGAGGGAGATTTTTAGCTATGGAAATTGTTTTTAGCAGGTGATGGTATTACTGCTTTTATAGGGAACATGGGAAACACATAAGGACATTTTTTTTTACAGTGATTGTGTGTATGTGCACACATGTAAGCTAATATCTAGAGGGCTGGAGACAGGTGCTCCATGTCCTATAATACATGGGACAGCCCAGTATCATAAAACAAATTGCCATATCCACGTGCCAATAGTGAGTGTCTCATGGAGAAACATTGTGATTTTATGATAGAGTCATCTGCAATGGAAGGAGTTGCCTCAAGAAGCAATAAGTTCATGGTTATTGAAGGATGTCAATTAGAGGCTGAGCAACCTTTGGCAAGAATATTGTAAAGAGGATAAAGAAACGGGCACCTGGGTGGCTCAGTTAAGTGTCCGACTTTGGCTCAGGTCATGATCTCAGGGTTCATGTGTTCAAGTCCCACGTTGGGCTATATGCTGACAGCTCAGAGCCTGAAGCCTGCTTCGTATTCTGTGTCTCACTCTCTCTCTCTCTCCTCCCACCCCTTTCCCTGCTCCTATGCTGTCTCTCTGTGTTTCTCTCAGAAATAAAAAGACATTAAAAAAAAAAAGAACTCAAATAGTGAGGAAGAACATGGAGTTGGAGTTGGACTTGACCTCTTGGTCTCTTCTGTCTTTAAAGATTACTTTTGATAATTATGAAAATAGCAATATTTATTCATTGCCTGTTAAGTATGTAAGGTATGTTGGATACATCATATGTTATCTGATAATCCCCTCAATAAAACAATGAGGAAGATAAATATTACTGTTATCCACATATTATAGATAAGGAAGCTAAAGTTTATTTATTAATTTTTTTAATGTTTGTTTATTTTTGAGAGACAGAGCATGGGCAGGGAAGCAGAAAGTGGGAGACACGGAGTAGGAAGCAGGCTCCAGGCTCCAAGCTGTCAGCACAGAGCCCTGTGAGGGGGGGGGGGGGCAAACCTACAAACTTCAAGATCATGACCTGAGCTGAAGTTGGATGCTTAACCAACTGAGCCACCCAGGTGCCTCAAGGAAACTAAAGTTTAAAGGGGGCAACTGACTTGCCCAGATTACCCAATTGGAAAATGACAGAGGAGGAACAGGAGACCTGTTCCTAAAATCTGTGTCCATAGCCAGTCATTATGCTCTGAGGTTTTCCTGGTCTAGTCTCTATGTCCCCATCGTCTCTCCAGATTTTGAATTTTCCCCTTGGGATCTGTGTTATGCACTATAGTTGTATTCTCTATGTGGTTGCTGGTGCTTAGGATTCAACTGTTCCAGGAAGCCAGTTAGGGTAGACTCCATTTGGGCAACTATCACTTGGCTTCTGGAATGTTAATTTCCTGACGTATTACCCTTCTGTTTGTCCTGATGCCCTAAAGTTTATTCATTACTCACCTTGACAGTATTTTGCCACTCATGACTGAGAGCTCTCGGTGCTGACCACAAGCAAACTGGAATTTTCAGAGAGTTTCTGTCTTGGCTTTACTTGTATTCTTCATGCAAATAGAGCAAATGGGAGTTAGCACACCCAGGATCCCTATAGCTTAATTCATTCAAGAAATATTTATGGAACACCCTACTGTGTACAAGGCATGAATATAGATATATGTATGAATATAGATATAGCCCCTCATTCTCTTGAATATCTAGTCTAGGTGCTGGACTGCCCAGTGGAACCTTCTACACTGTCCAGTACAGTAGCCACTAGGCACCTGTGACTGTTGAGCTATTGTGATATGGATAGTGGAACTGATTTTGTTACATTTAAATGTAAATACTGTATTTGGACAGTGCAGGTCTAGAGGGAAAAATAGAATATTATGAGAAAGGATGTACACTCATTTAACATTTATGGAATATCTACAGTGTGCAAATCCAGGAGCAGAAAGAAGAATAAGACTTGGCAGATTGTAATTCACAGAAGAGGAAGATACAAACACTTAAGTAGATAATTAGTATATGCGTAGGTTGAAACATAGCTTAAAGCAAATGGGGCTGGGAGAGAGTGAGGGAGTGACTGGTAGCCTAGAAAATCAGGGGCTGGTTCAAGGACAAGGTGAATTCTGAGTTGGACCTTAAGAAATTCGGGAGTTGGCTGGATGGAGAGATGTCATTTCTGGTAGGGCAGGTCTTTCAATCTGGATACCACTTGAGGCTAGGTTATATTTAGTAATAGCTATTTTGGACTAGGTAGTTCTTTTCCATGGGTAACTGTCCTCTAGGCATTGTAGAGTGTTTAGCAGCAGCGCTGGCCTCTACCCGCTAGATGCTGATGCCACCATCATGCTCATTTTTGATGCTCCAAAATGCCTCCAGTCATGGTAAAATAATCTCTGGAGAACAGACTAAAACCACTGGCTGAGAACCTCTGATGTAGAGGAAATGCTCTGTGAAAACCATAGGTGTTAAATACGGGGATGTGAGTCACTTAAGTGGGGGAGCATGGGTAGGGAAGATGGTGCTAATTAGGAGCACATTGATGGGTGTGGGGCCACCTGTGCAGAGCTTCAGACAGCATCCATGGAGCGTAAGAGGTTTTATAAGCAACAAAAGCTGGTGAAAACTTCTACGGTAGAAGAGGGAGAGGATTGATTTTGTTATTTTGGAAGGCAAGCCTGAAGTGGGGTGTTCTCCCGTGCATTGTGCTAAGTGGGAAACTAGCCAGATTGGGGAGCCATTGGAAGCAGACCATATCAGGGCTGAGGTTGTGGGTTGTGCCAGCACAAAGCAAGGATGTGACAAAAGGCTGTGATTGTTGGAAAGGGGAGGAGGTTGGTGTAGCCATTCAACAATATTTTAAAAAATCAAGTTTTCCACTCATGTTTTGACTACATACAAACTCACAAATACATTCTTGGAATGACAGGTTTTGAAGAAATTTATGTGATTTTTTTAAACTCCATGCTCTGGGGCGCCTGGATGGCTCAGTTGGTTAAGTCTCCGGCTTTGGCTCAGGTCAGATCTCATGTTCGTGGGTTCCAGCCCCACGTCAGGCTCTGTGCAGACAGCTAGCTCAGAGCCTGGAGCCTGCTTCCGGTTCTGTGTCTCCTTCTCTCTCTGCCCCTCCCCCTCTCATGCTCTGTCTCTCTATATCAAAAATAAATAAAACATTAAAAAAATTTAAACTCCATGCTCCTTTCGCATTTTATATTTTCATTAGAAATGAAATTCTATTCTTTTAAAAAATTTATTTATTTATTTTTAAAATTTATTTTGAGAGACAGAGTGAGTGGAAGAGGAGGAGAGAGAGAGAGAGAGAGAGAGAGAGAGAGAGAGAGAGAGAGAGAGAGACAGAGGCTCCCAAGCAGGCTCTGTGATGTCAGTGCAGAGCCTGAGGTGGGGCTTGAACTCATGAATGTTGAGATCATGACCTGAGCTGAAACCGAGAGTTGGATGTGTAACTGATTCATCCACCCAGGCACCCCAGAAATGAAACTTTTGTAGCGTGATTTTTATGTGTAGATTTTTTTGAATGAAGTATCAAAAATATTATTTTCCTGCTTTCATGTTTATTGTGATATGGAGATATGGAAAATAAGAATATGACTTTCATCTTCATTTATAATAAATTCTGGTTAATTTGAATATATGTAATATATATATTTATATATTGTGATATGTGAGCATAGTAAGATAAATGTTAGCTGTTTTCATGAACAGTTTGAGTGTTAGGGATTCATGCTTATAATTACTTGATATAAATGTCTTGAATCAGAGAAGACAGCAATGAAAGAATAGAAATCTTGTGGTTTTTAGGAAACTGCTTCTTTTAGAAAGTATTTTACTATTGTGTTAATTTCACGTAAGTCATGTGATAAGTTCATTTAAACAATCTACTGTAATTTAGAACAGAGTAATTAGCACAGAAGTTGAGGTTCTGAACATTCAGGGCTAGATTGATCTCAAGAGAGCATGCTCTGTCAGCATTGAGACTATAGCAGCGAATGGGCAAGGGGACGGATAAATAATAACAATGTGCATAGGAGAAAGATACATGCATTAGATATACAAACAAATATGTCTGCCCAATTTTCTTAGGTTAAGTGCAGGAAAGAAGTGTCCCTAGAGCAGCCTTCCCTGACTGAATTCCTATCATTTTCCCATTAGTCCAGTGGGTTAGCTCTTAATTTATTCTATCTCGTATATTTAAATCCTTGTGGGGTTAAACCATGTACTGTATATATGAGCACACGAGAAGTTGTGTTTGGGATCATTATTTCCTTTAGTTGGATTTTGCTTCTACACTAAGAGAGTAAGCTCCTTGAAGGCAGGGACCAGGCCCAATATGTTTTTATGTGAACTTTGTAGAAAACAAATTGGAATTCATTTGTGTTTCAGTTCCTCTAATGTTCCAGCTTGAGGTTAATATACATCAGTGTTGGTTTAGCCGGTAGGTTTGTGTACAGAAGTGCAGTCCAAATACCAAATGGTCATTGAAATATGTTTTTTTTTGTTTTTTTTTTATGGTAGAACTATGACCAGTTGCTTGAGAAAAGTCCATAAATTCCATCAAACATTCCCTTTGAGCTTTCTTAGATTATTTAAGCACAGGCCATAAACTATTTCATGGACATTTCCATTATTTCTGTTCAAAAGAAAGTATTCCTTGTTTTATGATATAAAGCATTTGGTATATTCTTATGGGAAACTGGAGCTTATCTGTTTGTTTGTTTGCAGTAGAAGATGTTTCAGAACATTTACAATACCAGATGCTATTCCAAGAAGACTCCTTTTACTGAGAGAGGATAGTTTGTTTGTTTTACCTCTTAGGCTTATCTTGGAGTTGGGTGGATAGGGTCCCATGGGCCAAACAGCTAATTAGTAAAGAAAGCTGGATTTATTATGAGAGGTAACAATTTTGTACCTTATATTAGTAGTATGTTGGCTCTTTGGATACATTTAACTAAAATTGCTATGTCAGCCACCTGATAAAAAATTGGATGAATAAAAATTCAGATTTGGATGAATGAACTTGCCTCTGGTACTAAAAGACCTCTCTAGGAGTTCCGAGGGCTCTGTCCTGCTTTTATAATTTTCTTTCCCTGGCTTGTTTACAGTTCAGCCACCTATCCCATGGGCTTTGTTGTTTCTACTCAGAATGAGAACTTACAGTTGGTTTCTTGCCACTTTGTGGTTATCCTTTTTTCCCCTCTTGTTTTGGCATTTAAAAAAATTCTATTTATTTCCAAATCTTTCTGGCCATAGAAAACAACACCCCCCACCAGAATACTATTTTAAAAGGTGCTTGTATAGCTTAAACAGTTGATGGACAGTAAATCAATCTGGTTGCACTTTGTTTTCATTAAAGCTTTGCACCCACCGCTGTTGGTAGGTAGAGTGGGAAGACTCATGTGAGGCAGACAGGGGCACAGACACTCTGTTTTGGGGAAGAATCTGTTCTTTTCATGCAGTTGTTACCAAGTCACTTTTCTATCCCATAATTTCTTCCTGCTCAGGAAAATCCAGGGGAGATTGGACGATGATGGGCCACCTATCCCATCTGTGAGAAATAGATAAAACACAGAGTTGTTGATTTGAAAATGAAAGAAGCATAGAGATTATCTAGCTCCTGGGTTATCATTTGGATTTTGGGTTATCATTTGGATTTTAGTAGAACTCTTGAGTGGGTAAAATCTTTCATAAAATAGTGGTATTTGAGACAATAATGATGATGATAGAAAAATTTATTGAGTGCTTTCCCATGCCATGGGTGTTAGGGTATGAGAAATAACATATATACTAAAGTTACACAGTTACTAAGAGACATCTCAGGGACCTTGCTGTCACAGAGCCACAGTCACCAATCCTGACACTCTCTACTTGTAGACTTCTTTATAAGTAGGCTGATTACATGTTTTTATTGCATTAGCTGTTGCCACTAAGGTATCTTAAATGAGCTGAATACATCTGTATGTTTTAAGAAAGCTCAGCTACCTAGTTGTGGACTCACAAGTCTAGCACTAATAATTGCCATTTATTTATCTGCAAGTTTCTGAACTGTTTCTGAGAGCCAGCCAGGCACAGTGCTAGGAGCTGAGGTACATCTCTGCCAATCTCAGGACTTTCATAGACTCACCAGGGATGATGTGTTACATCTTGATGAGAGTGGTTACACTGGAAATAAGAGAGAGAGTATGTAGAGCAATGTTTGTCTACATCACTGTGTTTAGTCTGTTCAGGCTGCTCTAAGGAAATATCACAGACTGGGTGGCTGGTAAACAACAGTTTATTTCTCACAGTTTTGGAGGCTGGGAAGTTCAAGATCAAGGTGCCTGAAGAGTTGGTGTCAGGTGAGAGCCTGCTTCCAGGTTCACAGATGGCTGTCTTCTTTCTGTGTCCTCACATGGCAGAAGGGGCAGGGGAGCTTTCTGGGGTCCCTTTTATATGGGCACTAATTCCATTCATGAGAGCTTTACCCTTATGATCAGATTACCTACTGAAGGACCTGCCTCCTAATACCATGTTGGGCATTAGGTTTGAACGTAGCAATTTTGGAGGAGCATGAACATTCAGTCTGTGGCATACTGTTAGCTGTAAAGGGCAAAAAAAAAAAAAAGAACTTATTCTGGTTGTGTATTTAAAATTATAGAGAAGTGGGGCACCTGGGTGGCTCAGTCAGTTAAGTGTCTAGCTTCAGCTCAGGTCATCATCTTATGGTTCATGGGTTTGAGCCCTGCGTTGGGCTCTGGGCTGACAGCTCAGAGCCTGGAGCCTGCTTCAGATTCTGTATCTTTTTCTTTGACCCTCCCCTGCTTGTACTGTCTCTCAAAAATAAATAAAACACATTAAAAAACTTTAAAATAAAATTATTTAGAAGAACCAAGAGATGATGAATGTAGTGTGTTAATTAGGAAACTAGTGTGTTCGGAGGTATTCTTGCCTAAACTTTGAGGTCAATATCACCAGCCATTTTCAACAAGGGTCTTTGTATCACTGTGGGTTTGAGTAGGTGAATGGTCTTGCTGACTTGCTCACCTTCCTAGTTTCTGAATATATGATTGAGTTTCTCGGTTGACAGACAGAAAGGATGAGGAGTGAGAGGGAATGGAGGGAACAGAGGCAGGGAGAAGAAAGTGAAGCTAGAATTTTAGTACATGTGCTGCCAAAGTGAGCACAAGAAAGTGAAGCTAGAAAGAGGAAGGAGGAGAGTGGATGGAAGAAAAGGGCCTAGCTACCATCTTTAGGAAGGATAAGCATTTGTGGAGAACACACAAGTGGTAAAAGAAAAAAGTGAACATCTAGGGCCCTGAATAAACATCAATTATGCATAAACATGGCAACAGATAGTTAGGATGATTTCATGAAAGCATTATCTTTCATTCCTGAAGACTTTATCAATGAACACACAACTCTATAATAGCCATCTGATAGATGACTTTCTGGAATGTGTGATCCTGGCAAGTGAATAGATGTCTCTGGACCTCAGTTGTCTCTTCTGTATAATGAAAGAGAATAATAAAATGAGCCCCTCTTTTCAGCGCAAATATTCTCTTCTCTGTTTCCTTTCTGTCGGCTTAAAGGTTGGTCACTTATTGCTGTAACAGTTAATTCATCCAGGGTTATTACTTCCATTAGATGTAATTAACAAAGAATGCATATGCTTTGATGTTTTTATTTTCACTAAAGATAATGGGGATATTAATTTAAGATTGTATAATCTCCAATAAAATAAGCTATTATAAATTTTAATGTCATTGCTTTAAACTAAGCCATGTGTGCCTGTACTTATTTTTTTTTCTTGTCAGAGGCTCTTTCCATATGTTCCTTTGTTTCTATGCAGAAGCCAACAAACCTTCTAATAATTTGAGCTTTTGTCCTGCTCTTTAAAAACAAAACAGTAGCTTTGCAAGATATTTTCCTTTTAGAAGGTTGAACATGTTATTTCAGTGTTATTTTTCCTCTTCTTCCAAATGTCAAGCCAATTTTTGAAAGCATTTTTAAGGGTTATAGATGTCTTTGCCTGTCTACCCATCTATCCACCTATTTAATCAGAACATAGGTATCTTCCTTTGGTTGCATCAGTTATGTTAGTTTACTTTCATACAGTTACAATTAACCTTCCTAACTCCAGTAAAGATAAAATGAGAACTAAATGTTGATAAAATCCATAAAAAATGTTGGGAATGGGAAAATAATCATCCAATGAAAATTAGATCTATGAAAACTTTTACCGTAAAACTTGGATAAAAAGATTTGGCTTTAAAATATCAATCATGTGATTTTGTGGGGCAAAGAGGTTTTCTCTGCGTAATTTTCCTTTAATGTCTGTTTTTTACTGATAAATTCCATTCAGTGCTAGATTGCAGGTCCCAAGGAAGTACCAATAAATCATTATGTTTCCCATAAGCTCTCTTTTCTGTCTGTCATTTAGGCCGATGCTGGCTAATAATCTGTGAAAGTATGGCGCAGGAGGTCTATTTCACAGAACCAGAAACAATGGCAGGATTTTAAAACAAGCACCCAGTTCCATGGCTGGAAATTGGCAGACCCTTTAAAAGGTATTTGTAGAAAAAACCTAGATTCTTACGAGAGACATGTGCCGTAGAGAATAAATTGGGCCAACAAAGAAGTACTAATCCACGGTCTTTTGTTCAGAATGCTTCTCCAATGTCAGTCTGACCTCACCCTGATAATTTCTTACTGAAGGCAGTAAGCCGGGGATGAGCATCCTCAGATCATGAAAGACCAAATAAACCACCATACACTTATACTTTGAAGTTATTGCCAGGTCTTAATTTCCTTAAAAAATTTCTATCACCAGAAACAGGTACTCAGCTGAATTCTGCCAGGAGCATGTCAGTAGAGGAAGAATTAATAAGAAGAGCAGTCTGTTTGTTCAACACTGCAGAAACACTGAAATATTTATGTCTCAGAGTATTTCTCCAAGTATCACTTTCGGGCCGTCGAAATCAGAACCAGGTATGGTGCCAGTCATAAGGCGAATCCCCAGGACCCACCAGACTGTTTCAGCACCGTATTTTGAAGCCCACTCAGGAATCTGCATGTTTAACTAGTTTTCCCAGGACGGCTTCAATTAAATCATCATCCCCGCGGAGTACCATTACCGTGGCTTTAGTTGTGCAGCCGTGCTGGGAACACACCAGGCATCGTCACAACTGTCCTTGGCACAAGAAAGTAATGGTTTCAGTGGGAGAACTGGAAAGTTTGTTTTTGTTTTAGATGCCCATGACTGCTGTGTCTTTAGGCATCTTGATTTTAGTTGCAGAGGTAACTGATGGCGGGATGAAAAAAATGAAGAAACAAAGGAAGGACGTCAGGATGCTTGAGACTGGTTGTCTTTGTCGTTGCTTCTAATAAGTAAAACAATGGTTTGATCACAGTGAATATGCAGAGGGGAAGTGAGAACCATGCGGGGCACGTAAGCCTTGTGGGATGTTCTGGGACAAGCTTAGAAGTTTTTATTTTATTCTTCAGGCCATGGTGCGCCACTCAAGGTGGAGCATGGGGTGAGATGATCAAAGCTTGTTTCCAGAAAGCAGAGAAAGAAAGACAAACTATCAAGTGGACTACAAGGGAGAGGGCAGTACATTTGAAACTGCAAGAGATTTTTGTTTGCATGCATGAGAAGAAAAGGCCTGTGCGTACCTGAATTCAGCAGAGAGCAAAGGGCTAGCTAGAGAATAAAAACAAAGCACCCCCAGGTCAGAAGCACGCCCTGCGAGCAGATCCTGATCAAAGCCCCCAGTCTCACTTCGCGTCACACTCCCAGGTCACTGTTGGAGGACAGTTTTCCTCTAGACATTTTCTGTGCTGTTGAGCTGGCATCCTCTTTGGGATTCTTCTGAAGGCTTGGTTGGTTGACTCTGTAACCTCAGAACATTTGCTTGTGATTTGATAGTTTTCCAGGAAGACTTTGTTGGGATCCTGCCCTGACCAGACTTTTGCTTTGATTACGGAGCGGTTCACTTGTCTAAGAGCCTCTTATCTCATTTGTTTGGACATCAGTTGCAATGGATGGGTTTTTTAAATGTCACTGGAAGAGGATAGGTAGTGAAACAGTAGTGGCTGGAACCTTCCCTCTGCTCCCCTCATTAAATCTTCCTCATTAACTCAGAATCTCTTAACTCTTTGAGGAGAGGCAAAGAATCATGCATTCCTTCTTCAGTCCTCCAGCAAACACTGAATGCCCGGTATGTGTTGGGACTGTGGGGTTAGGAAACAAGAACATTCCCTGTCAAATGTGGAGGGACAGGCATTTACATGCCTAATTATTAGTTACTATTGTTCTTAGGGTAACATCACACATTCTTCATCTGGCTTCTCAGGCCCACGCCTTCTGTCCCCTCCATGGTTTTCAGGTACATCTTGCTTACTCTTTTCATGTTAAATGTGCCAGCCAAACTGCTCTTGTTTCCACCAGCACCCGTGCATGCCAAGATCTCTCCACCTCAGGGCTTTCCCGTTTGCCCATTCAACTTCCTAGAGTGTTCTTCTGTCTCCCATTTGTCTGGCCGGATTCTACTCGTCCCTCAGCAGTCACTGTAAACCGTTACTTGTCCCTTCTTTGTCCTTCAAACCAGATGTTTACCTGTTGCTAAACATTCTCGTTACTCCCTCATCAAAAATACCTTTTCTTTTTTACAGCACTTATCAGCAATATAATTGTTTTCATGATGCTAAGTTTCTATTTCTTATTCTAGACTCTTAAGCTTCATGTGAGAAGGGATGGAGGTTAAGTTATTCACTGTGACACACAGCCTGGGCCATATATGGCACTCCGTAAACATTGTTTGGATAATTGAATGAATGAATGAATATAAAGTGGTAAGCACCATCACTGTGAATCCATAGAACATAGGAGGGGCACACCAAACTCAGTTTTGGAAGGATCAGGAAAAACCCTGAAGCCAATACTTTAAACCTAATATTTACTTACCACACAAGATAATAATCTGTATCTCTTCAAGATCCTAAACCATCAACTACATACTACACCCTGTTTATTGACTCTATTTACTAAGATGGTAAAAGTCACACTATTTTATTTAAAAAATTTTTAAAAAATGTTTTATTTATTTTTGAGAGAGAGAGAGAAAGAGAGACAGCATGAGGAGGGGAGGGTCAGAGAGAGAGGGAGACACAGAATAGGAAGACAGGCTCCAGGCTCTGAGCTGTCAGCATAGAGCCTGATGCGGGGCCCGAACCCACGAACCGCGAGATCGTGACCTGAGTCGAAGCCTGACACTCAACTGACTGAGCCACCCAGGTGCCCCAAAGTCGCACTATTTTAGAAAGAGAATCCATGACAGTTAAACCCAAATGGTTTTGCATGTAAGTCTTAATTATAAGAAAATAAAATAACCAAAAGGATTTTAATCAATGGATATTTCCTAAAGAGTAAACAAAATAATCAATGATTGTTTCTTCTGGCTCATCAATGTAATCCTTTCTGATATTATGTAAACTGCCTCCTACCCAATTTAATAAGTTTAACACAATTCTTAGAGGTTAGTGTTATTATTTGCTTCATTTAATCTTAATTTTATGTCAGTACACCTGTACTAATTTGTATTAATAATTTATGTATCTCATTTATTTTGAAAATTTTAAACATACTTATGTTATTGTCCAGCAATTCAAATCATATTTTAACCAGACTATGTATTTCAAGCTTCTGTATTCTCTTACTATTTCTTTCTTTATTTATTTATAATTTAAGTTCTAGTTAGTTAACACACAGTGCAATATTGGTTTCAGAGTAGAATTCAGTGATTCATCAGTTACATGCAACACCCAGTGCTCATCACAATAAGTACCCTCCTTAATACCCACTGCCCATCGAGCCCATCTCCCATTAACCTCCCTCAATCAACCCTGTTTGGTTTCTGTCAGTAAGAGTATTTTGTGGTTTTTTTCGCTCTCTTCTTTCCCCCCACCCCTTATCATATGTTCATCTGTTTTGTTTCTTTTTCTCATTTTTTTGTTTAATTTTTTAAATGTTTTTATTTATTTTTGAGAGAGAGAGAGAGACAATGTGAGCAGGGGAGGGTCAGAGAGAGACGGAGACACAGAATCTGAAACAGGCTCCAGGCTCTGAACTAGCTGTCAGCACAGAGCCCAACGCAGGGCTCGAGCCCAGGAACCATTAGATCATGACCTGAGCCGAAGGTGGCTGCTTAACTGACTGAGCCACCCAGGCGCCCCTCTTTTTCTCATTTTTAATGTTTATTTATTTATGTTTGAGAGAGAGAGAGAGAGAGAGAGAGAGAGAGAGAGAGAGAGAGAGGGAGAGAGAGAGAGAATGAACAAACAAGGAGGGGCAGAGGTAGAGAGGGAGGGAGACATAGAATCTGAAGCAGGCTCCAGGCTCTGAGCTGTCAGCACAGAGTCCAATGCGGGGCTTGAACCAACAAACTTTGAAATCATGACCTGAACTAAAGTTCAATGCTTAACTGACTGAGCCACTCAGGCACCCTTTGTTTCTTACATTGATAATGGTCTTTGTCATTTTTTGTTCACAACTAATTCTTGTCTGTTTGTTTTACATTCATTAAAGTAGTTCATAGAGAAAATTGTAACTCTAGTTCATGAAGTTGAGATCTATTTGCTGCTCTCAACATAAAGTTAGAATCCAAAAGATCAATCTAGAATAGTTGGACAATGTATGAAGCCATATACATGATGCATAATAAAAACAAATTCATTTGAGCTATTATTCTAGGTTATTACAGACATGTCCATAATTAATAAAAATTGGCAATAAGAGATAAATTGGCAAAGAGAGAAGGCAAAGGTAGCACACTGGAAAACATTTACTGATAATTATATTTGTAAGCTAACTGACTAGCTATTTCGAAATTGAAGACTTAGGGTTCCGTTCATTGAGCAAATTTGCTGAGTATCCCCTGTGTAAAAACCTTTGTACTGGGCTTAGTTGGAACTAGTGAAAGAAAACGGAAGATGATTGGCCTTTTGAGAACCTGAAATTTGTTTAGAAAGGTAAAAACATATCATTAGCAATTGGTGGATGATTTTTGAACATGATGTAGTAACTAATGAAAATAATTATCACAAAGATAGTGCGTAAATGACTGTGAGAAATCACTGAAGGAAAGCTTCCTAGTGATGAGTTTTGAGCAAAATGTTGAACATGTAGAGCGTATAGATTTGTAGGGACAGGGCATGGCCATGACTTCCTTGAACATGCCTTTCAGGGAATGAGTAATTCATATACAGGTCTCAACGAGCATGTTAGCTTAGCTAATAAGGTCACAGTGAAAACACACTGAGAAATGATGTGGGTTGGCTGAGCAAAATGGTTGATGTAAAAGTAGGTTGGATAATAAAAGATACTAATTTTTAAGAAGTTCTGAGGATTTAAACATTTTGAAAAGCAAGTCCCTCATTTACTTGATGCCTGAACACAATGATTGTGGACCTGTTTCCATTTTTATATATTGCTCTCCAAATTTTCACTATATCTGTATATTTTACATTGTGGCTATCATAGTGCATACAGGATTTTGTGTTTTGCATTTCTCATTTGACTGTACATAATAAACATTTTCTTCATTTCCTTAGTGTTACAATAATTTTAACAGTATAAAATTTCATCATGTTGATGTATTGCAATTTACTAAATCTTTGCCTTATTGTTGCAAATTTAGATTGCCTGCTGGTTTTCTTTTATTTTTAGTAATGCTACAATAAATACTGTAGTACATATACTGTCTTTCCTTCCATTCAATTATTTTTAGAGTACATATTCACAAAAATAGATTTATTGGATCTGAAGGTTAGAACATTTTTATAGCACTTGCTTTTTGCCAATCTGATTTTGGAAGGATGCTGCCAGTTTTACTCAGCTGCTAATCATGTCTATAGGAACTGCTTGTCCTCTTGTGTCAACAGTAAGTTTAATCATTAGAAATGTTTTTGTGAATTTTATAGGCTTAAAATTACACTTTAAGATTGATTTAATTATAGTTTCTTCCTTGTGAAGATGGTAATTTTCTTAATTTGTTTGCTTATTATTTGTATTTTCATTCATATAATTGTATATTCCTATCATTTGGCCTTTTAGCTAATGAACTCTTCCCCCTCCCCCCCCCAGATATGAGAATTGCTTAAAGGGCATGAGATTTTATATAGAGCCATTATTAGCTCAAGGTCAGAACAGGAAAACCTTTTTTGTTCTTCCCATATGAAGCCTGAGCATATCTTAATGCATAAATAAATATGCTATTGCCATATCATATCTGGTTGAAATGGCTGGTAGTGGGTCCCCTTTCTTGGACTTCTCATTCTCTCAGCTACAGATGCACCTCAGAAGAATGAGCATTGACATTATTCTAAAAAATTTAAAAACAGAACTACCCTACAGCCTAGCAATTACACAAGTAGGAATTTATCTAAAGAATACAGAAATGCTGATTCAAAGGGGCACATGCACCTTTGAGGCCTGTGGGCATGCTATCGATGATAGCCCACATGTCCAGTGACTGATGAATGAATAAAAAAGATGTGGTCTATGTATACAATGGAATACTACTCAGCAATGAAAAAGAATGAAATCTTATCATTTGCAATGACTTGGTTGGAGCCAGAGGGTATTATGCTAAGCAAAACCAGAGAAAGACAGATATCATGAATTCACCCATAGGTGGAATTTAGAAACTCAACAGATGAACATAGGACAAGGATAGAAAGAATAAGATAAAAACAAAGAGGGAGGCAAACCATAAGAGACTCTTAAATACAAGAACAAACTGAGGGTTGCTGGAAGGAGGCGGAGGTAGGAGAATGAGCTACATGGGTGGTGGGCATTATGGAGGGCACTTTTCAGGATGCACACTGAGTGTCATGTAAGAGATGAAGCCAAGACTACCCTGTATGTTAACTAACTTGAATTTACATTAAAAACAACAACAACATTATTTTATAGTAGGAGATGCATGTATTGGAAAAAATAGCCGATGACTACATTCAGATTACAAGTTAGAGTAAAGATGCTTTAGAATTGAGAGGCTATCAAGAAAGTTTCACTGTAGATTTTCTGAAGAGTCAGGCATGCAGAATATATTTTTCCTTACTCAGTTCAGTAAACACTTCATAAAGAGAACATGCTGATTGCTGGGACAAATACTAAAATGAACCAGGTTCATGATTCAACTCTGAACAAGCTTTCTGTATCATGGTGGAGATAGATACGTACACATACACAGCAACATAGAGGATCATGAGAAAACTCTCTAGGGAAAAAGTACATTTCATTTTTATATACAAAAGCAAGATAATTACTTTTGTGAGATTGGGAGGGGCATGGAACAGAGGTTATCTCAAAATGTTAATGAGATTCCAGTAGGGAGAATTCAGAGTTGGGAAGAAGGTATTCCAAGATGAAAGGAAGAGACGAGAGGCAGGTTGTGGCAAAAGGTTTGGGGGTGGGGGGAGTTGGAAGGGATGGGTGGAGTGCACATCAGGTTGGACATCCTCAGGGGAGAGAGGGGCAAGGCAGGAACAGTCCTGGGGAGGCAGAGGGGACGTGCTTAGGAATTTTATACTCCTTATTTTGGGACTGAAGGTATTTAAGGAGGAGGGTACCAAGATCAGAGCTGCCTTTATACCACTTCTAACATAATATTTTTGGAGATAGTGGATTTTCGTTTTGCAGATTCCATATTTACGCAGTTTCTCAGGAATGTTCTGCGAATTGTTAATAGACATGAGAATAATGTAGTGATGTAGTAGGAAGGGAAGCTGACTGAGGGCCGGGAAGCTGGAGTATAATCAAAGCATGCTGCATCGTTGGGGGTAGGTAACGCCATCCCTCTGGGGCTCAGGTTTCCCACATGTACTGTGTACTTTATTTATTCATTTAAAGTAGGCTCCATGCCCAGTGTGGGCTTGAACATATGACCCTGAGATCAAGAGTCACATGTTCTGCTGACTGAGCCAGTTAGGCACCCACCGCCTTTTCATATGTAAAAGGGAAGAAAGGACTATATGTTTTCAAAGTTCCTTATAATGTGAATGTTCTAGAGTCCCAGATGTGCTTCAAGAAACCTTAAGGACCTATTTTCTTAGAATCCCTTCCCTCCCTCCCTCCTTCCCTCTTTCTTTCCTTCCTTCCTTTCTTCCTTTTCTTCTCTTTCTTCCCTTTTCTGTCAATCACATCTACCTTCATTTATATGTATATACACTTGAAATTTTATCTTGAGAGTTTAATTTCATTGTATTTCAGCTTTTCAGTATTCACTAGTTTTTTTCCCCATGTGCAAACAACACAGGAGTAATATGCCAACTCAGTTGGTTATTATGAGTTCAGAAGGATTTAATTATATCAGCCATTCTCTCACTTGACAGCTGGGGGAGGAGAGATGTGTCATGTGAGAAGGGACTAGTGACAGGAGGGAGTAATAAACAACAAAACACTTAACACGGCACTTACCATGTGCATTTCATGTATTAAATTGCTTAATCACAACAATCCTACAACATCTACACTATTAAAATCCTCATTTCAAGATGAGGATGCTGAGGCATAGAGGCCTTATTTCCTGCAAGGCACACAGCTCACAGGAGGCAGAGCCAGGATTTGAACCCAGGAATTCTGACGAGCGTACACATTTTTAGCCACCATATGCTACTTCTTGAGGGTCTGTGGAGAGAAACGTCGAGAAACATCTGTGAATCTGGATTCTGTCCATGGAAAACACAAAGATCTCAGTCTCCATGGGAAATGGGGAGAAGAGTTTTGAAAGGGAAGAGAGAAATATGCCAGTGACACTCTTAGGACTTCAGCATTTTGCTCAGGAACTTCGCCATCCGGAGTTGAAATAACTGATGAAGACCGTGCAAGCCTTTCCCTTACCTGAACTGTATTTTAAAATGTAGATTCACAGCCATACAACTGTAGATTGCATGGATTTTACGTCGATCTGTGATGGCATAGGTTTGGTTGTTATTTTGAGCAAGGCTAGAATGTCCAAGCACCGTCGCTGTGAGAATGAGCAGCATAGTTTGCTTTTGCAGTTTCTGGGTCATATTCAGGGGCCAGAGCTTTTTTATGTATTTCCCAGCACTGGTCTTTGAAAGGTCAAGCTGTAATCAAACCTCCTAGTGTTTTGCCAGTTCCCTCGGAGTAACAGTTTTGCCATAGATTCAGAAATACTACTTTGCTTCTGTTTCCTTTGAGTTTGGCTCTTTAGCCTATCACAGATAAGTAATAATGGAAAGAAATGTCTAGTCTTCAATATATAGGGGTGATTTGGTCATCACTGAACATAATGCATGTGGATGTGCTTTGTGTCCTATAAACTGCCATGCAGATAAAAGAGTTTACAGTCATAGCAGCCTGAGTATTTGTACGGCAAGTGGCCATTCCTTGTGAGTTTCCTTTGTTAAAAGGTGCTGGTTGAGTGGTCGGGATCACAGCTTTGACAACGAACAGACCAAAGCTTCAGTTCCTAGCTTTATTCTTACCATTTGTGTGTCATGGACAAAATGGGATTAACATCCACACCGGCCCCCGAGGCTTGCTATGAAGCTTCAGTGGGATAGTGCATGCAAATCGCCAAGCCCAACCCCACGTGAGTACCCCATACATCTTGGCTTTTAATGGTAGTGGTAGGGAGAGTTATAGGAATATTCTGAAGCAAAAGTCAGAAAAAGCAATACAACAATTTGAGTGTATAACCCAGCATACAACTGAAATCTAAACCTATCACTTCTAAGCAGAAAACATATACAGATAAATTTTCAGAAAACAGATGTGTGTCCTGACTCTTTCGAAGCTCATTCTCTTTGACCCAGTTTTCCCCCACCCCCACATGTAGGACTGTGTTCTAAGTTAATACAGGGATTAAGGCAAAGGCTTATATACTAGAAGAGTCATTGGAAGTTATTTTTAACAGTGACAATTAGAGTCTAAATGTCCATCCATAGGAGAATGCTTTAATACATTAGAACAAAACTTTGACATGATAGGGTATTTATTCTGTAGAATATTAAAGTTATAGTTCAAAAGAATATATAATGACAAGGAACAGTGTTTATTTACTATTTCAGAGAAAAGGCAAGCTCATTTTATACTATTAAATATATTAATATTAATTAAATAAGCAAAAATAAACATATTTAAATACATTTTGTTCTTCAGCTGGAAATGGGGCTAAAATAGTAATGGCAATTCCTATATTTTAGGGACTTTATGAGGACTCTATGATGATTACTATATTCCTGATATATGTATATATGTATATATAATACATATTGTATCATTGTGTATATACATGTGTGTGTGTGTGTATATACATATACACACACACACACATATATATATAGTATCATTAGATGTTAGCTAAGTTAAGTTTTCCAAATTTTACTTAAATGTCTTATGTATTAATCATCTTTTGCTCAGAATCTATTATGTTCCAACCACTGAATAAGATGCTGGCAATACAGAAATGGTTAAATGAAGCTCACATTCCAGTGAGGAGGGAGCAGTATAAAATAAAGGTAAAGTGGACTTATTTTTAAGTATTAAAATGTATAAAGTCAGCTTCTAAAGTAGCCCCTCTCTGGACAAATGAGTTGCAAAACGGCACCTCTTCATCCCAGCGGAATCAGCTAAACAGTCTGGAACAGGTGGGGTTGAGCCCCTCCTTGCCCCCTCAGGGTGCTGGTTTCAGCCTAAGTTTACGCAGAGGCCCCGAAAATAACCTTGAAATGTCCTGAAATTGACCATGAAGCACAGTAAATAAGATTTGGTGTCTGTAACCCTGGACAATGATTATTTTGGACATTGAGGTTTGAGAAATCCTGAACTAGATTAAATAATGGAACAAAGAAAAAAATCTATAGGCAGTTGTCTGGATAATCCCTAGCACTGAATGAGAGATGGATGCAGAATTCTAAAATGTTTCTGTTCAACTGCAGGATTTTATCCATCATGTTTTAGTATTCAGTCTCTATAACATGAATGCACATTGATATTTTTATTTGTCCTTATGAGCATTGCATAAAATACATAGGAAAGCATCTAGCTCAGGGACTGGCACATAGTAGATACTTACTAAATATTAATTGATCTATAGATCACACTTGCTTGATCACATCCCAAACACATTGTCCTTTGAAAACTTCTAGAGAGGAGATTTCCTCCTGCTTTTTGTCTTTCCTCATTGATGTCCTGCTAAATAACTCTGAGTAGCAGTCACTCCCAAGCGCTTGGCCATCTGTCTTCTCTTTTTCCAAAGTTAGGGAATCAACCTATGCACTAAATGGCATATGGCATGGTTCCTCTGGGACACAATGGATGTTAGCACAGAGTTCTGGACAGAAGTCTAAGGTGCTCACAGGAGAGGCAGAATCTTTTCTGTTATCTAGCTGCACATGCACTCTTTGGCTCTAAATTTAAAAATGTAAACAGTGGCTGTAAACAGAGGCCTCAGAGTGCTAAAGAAAGTACCACCTGGTTCTTGTTCCTTAGGGCATCGTGACTACCATTTTGCCTGTATCTGACCGTTTCCACCTGGGAGTTCGGAACTCTTCAGCTGTGAATTCATAATTGATGTTCCTCTTCTAATCCCATATTACCACACCAGGACAGCTGGAATGGACTGAAATTGAGAAACTCTTAGGGGAAAGGAAATCATTAGCCTGTCATGAGTCACCAGGACTGATGAAAATTCAGATTAGGAAGGGTTTAAGCTCCTATGGAAAGCCTGTGATATGCTGCTGGAGTATTAATCTCGAATGTTTCCATTCTGCTAAACTTGCCTGGAAGTCTTTTAACATTCACTGGACACACAGGCATTCCACGGTCAACAATTGATACCTTTCTGTAAACAAAACCAAGAGCAACCTGGATGATTTGAAGACTGATTTTCAGTATGCCCTATAGGCCTGTATAGTAGTTAAATGTGGCCAGGGAAGCAAGGCTGTCTGGATTCACATCATAACATTTCACTTGTCAAGTTAACTTCACCTCTCTGTGCCCTGCCCTGTTTGCTTATTTGTTAAATGGAGACTGTAGTAACACCAACCTTCTAGAGATTTTGGAGAATTAAGGAGTTAATACTTAAAACACAATCTTGCAAAGGCTAAACACTCAATAACTATTATTTTTGTCATTATTATGGGAGGCTGAGAGCTTTCCAATACTGGTGGGTTTAATCAGTATCAAATCTCCTGTGATTAAAGCTTTTCTACTATGAAATACTTGAGAAAATACTTGTTCTTAACAGGCAAGTTGCTTGTAGGAAAAATAAATCCAGTTTGTTTTATAGGCATCATCACTTGCTTATTTGCATTTTATTTTGTTTTTAAAATTTATAATGGTTTGTCATAACATTTATAGTTTATAAAATACCTTCACAGGCATTTCTCTCTAAGACCTTTAAGGACACTGAGGCTGAGGCCCTGGGAAATTGGGTTATTTAATTAATCTCTTCAGAAAAGATTCTCTTCTGAAGATTGTGAGTGGTTGAGATTTGAATCCATGTCTTCAGGCCCCATGTTCACCTCTCTGTTGTGCACAGTGGAGGGGAGCCTGAGGGAGCAAAATTACACGGCCTTGGGAGTTGTTAGCGTCTTGCTTTGGGTGTAGCTCTGCACTTACAATAGGTTGTGGTCAACACACTGCCTGGTTTCATTGAGCCTCTGTTACCTTATCTGTAAACGTTAAGAGGATGATACCTTCTCTATATTTGTCATGCAGATTAAAAACCCACTAGCTCACATGTAGCAAAGGTTCAGGTGCATGGCCATTACATGGTTAAAGACAGTTTTTGGGAAAAAAAAAAAGAGGAATTCTGCCTTCATTTCTTTAGCATTGATAATGTACTAGGCATAGGCCAAACTCATTTTTTTTAACCAAATGTGTATTTCATCAGTGAGAGCCTATGTTGGAGTTTGATTCCACTTGTACCAAGACATCCTGTGATCCATATGATGCCATTTCCAGCCACTCATGATGATTAATGTACTTATGTGAAAAAGGAGAAGAGACAGGAGGTAAGCAAAGGTAAGAGGGAGCAGAGAAAGAAAAGCCATCCTCCTCTAGTTGTAGAGAACTTGCAAAATTCATTAGCGGCTAAGCAGCAAGGGGAAAGGTGCATCTCTTTGCTCCTGTGAAGTAGATGTTCCAGACTTACAATAGAGGAAGGGCGAGAACATGTGCCAGGTGGGTAAATGGCGTACCACGTTCCACCATCCTGGTCATGTTTTCTAATTATTCAGAATTAACATTTGAAGGTGAAACAACTACTTGTTTTAAGGCATCTTTGGATTTGATGGTGCGCTCCTGGTTCTTCATTAGCATAAGGTGCTAGGCTTCTAAGGTGATATGATAGAAAAAGCGAGACATACAAGAGACTATAGATGCTGGTGAGGATGTTGAGAAACGGGCACCCTCCTACACTGTTGGTGGGGATGTAAACTGGTGCAGCTGCTCTGGAAAACAGTGTGGAGGTTCCTCAAAAAACTTTCGATAGAACTTCCCTATGACCCAGCAATAGCACTGCTAGGGATTTACCCAAGGGATACAGAAGTGCTGATGCATAGGGGCACATGTACCCCAATGTTCATAGCAGCACTGTCAACAATAGCCAAAACATGGAAAGAGACTAAATGTCCATCACCTGATGAGTGGGTCCAGAAGATGTGGTATATATATATACAATGGAGTACTATATGGCAATGAGAAAGAATGAAATATGGCCATTTGTAGCAAAGTGGATGAACCTCAACGGTGTCATGCTAAGCGAAATAAGTCAGGTGGAGAAGGACAGATACCATATGTTTGCACTCATAGATTTAACAGGAGAAACCTAACAGAGGACCATAGGGAGGGGAAGGGGGAAAGAGAATTGGGGAGAGCGAGGGACACAAATCATGATAGACTATTGAATACTGAAAAGGAACCAAGGACTGAAGCAGGGAGGGGTTGGGGGTGATGGTCATGGAAGGGGGCACTTGTGGGGAGAAGCACTGGGTGTTATATGGAAACCAATCTGACAATAAACTATTATAAATTTAAAAAAAAGAAAAAGGAGAATGTTAAAGTTGCTACAAATATGTCAGAGAGCTGCAAGGTATTGCCCCTTCCTACAGTGGAGATTATTCTGTACATTGATTTTGGGGGGGGTTCTATACTGGATCACGAAAAGCAAGTAAATTATTTCTCAGATACTTGATTTTTAAAATAACACCACGAATTTTGAAGGAAGCTCACTGAACAGATCCATAAATACAGAGAACAAACTGGTGGTTGCCCGAGGGGATGGGGTGGGCAGAATGGGGGAAGGGGAGTGGGAGGTACAGGTTTCCAGTGATGGAACATACAAATCATAGGTCTGAGAGACACTGCATATAGTCAGTTGTGTTAAAATAGTATGGTGACAAATGATAGCTTCTGGTGAGCATAGCATGACTTGTAGAGAAGTTGAATCACTCACTATGTTGTATGTTGTATACCTGAAACTAATGTAACATATTGTGTGTCAACTATACTTCCAAAAAAAAAAAAGTGAGAGAGAGAAGGATAAAAGATAATGGAAGCTCCACTGAGAAGGTGAATCCTGTTGCTGGTGCAAAATGCCACCCATTAGCCAGTCAAGTGATGATAAATCTAAATGTACTCCAAATCTGCCTGTCCCTCTACAAGTTGGGTGCTGCCACACCTTGGCGGCCACCTTTGTTTCTCAACTGGATTACATCATCCCAACTGAACTCCTCGTGACCAGTTTTTGAGAGTCATAATTCATTTTCTACCTAGCAATTGGAGGGATCTTTTTAAAGCATAGATCTTATCCTCTGCTTTAGAATCTTCCAGTGACTTCGTATTTTCCTTATCGCACTTAACAATAAAATCTAAATCTACCTCATGGTCTACAAGATCTGACAGAATCAGTCCCTTGTATCTCTCTGACTTCTCTCTTACTATTCTCACCCTTGCTCCATGCATTCCTTTCTCTCTTAGCTTTCTTTCTGATCTAGAATCAGCCAGATATCCTTCTAGCTCATGTTTTTACATTTGCTGTACTCTAGATGAATGACCGGGTCTTTCTTAGCATGCAGATCTCAGTCTAGATAACCACCTCTTCAGATCGAGTTTCCTTTCTGCTTCTCTGAAGAATCCCAAGTGAAGTTATGTTGTCCATTTATTCACTTGTTTATCATCTCTCCCTCGACCACAATACAAGTACCATAAGAGTAAGACTGATGTCGATTTCTTGCTGTTGCCACGCCTGGTATGCAGAAGGAACTCTTAACAATCTTTGCCTACTGGCTGATTGAATGAATGAATGAATAAAACTAGACTACAGGGATCCGTGAAGGAATGAATAAATATGAGTCCAAACAGAGTGCAGGATCCATGGATGAATGAGTGAATGAAAGTAGATAGTAGAAGCCATGAATAGTGAATGAATGAATGAATGAATATAACCAGACTGCAAGATCCTCAGGGTCAGCACTGGGCTTTGTCTTATTTCCCCCATACTATTTTGGAAATAGATGCTCAGGCAGTATTTGTTGAATTGGATTCAACCAAAAAAGTTATTTTCCTGTTCAGTGAGAAAAAGTGTCAGATGAAATTTAAAAACATGTTTTGATAGAACTCTTCAGGGAGGAAACATGCTTTTTGGATAACTAACCATCCCAGTTTGCCTGGAATTGATTTCCAGGATACATGGTTAGTAGGTTACCCTACATGCTTGCCCTGGCTTTAGATTCAGAAAGACCTAAAATATCAATTAGGAATTGTATTCAGCTGCTTCTAACAGAAGCCAGAAATGACATTATTTTAAACAATAAGAGATTATTCTTTCACATAAAATGAATTCAAATGTGCAAACAGTAGGGCTGTATGGCAGCGTCAAGGTCATCAGTTACCCAGGTCCCTTGTGTCTTGGAGCCTCGCCATCCCTAGTACACGGTGTTCATTCTCAAAGCAACCTCACGTGCTATCAAGGTGGCTTGGAGCCTTCAACTATCCCATCTGCAGTCCAGACAGGCACTGTGCCCATTATCTGTCCTCTTAAGAAGACTTTCTGTGTGTTCCATCTAGAATCTTGTGCTTACATTTCACTGGCTCTCTGTAGCTAAAAGAGAAGGTGAATAATGTGAGATGATCCTTTAGCTGGGCACATTGCCCCTTAGAATAATTCTTAGTAACATGTTATGTTACTGAGAAAGAGAGACTGATTAATGAGTAATAGACACTTAGCACTTAGCCACTTCTGCCAAATTGGATTCATTACTTTATTGATATTGTGACCTCATGAAGGCTGCTTCATTCCTCTGTGCCTATTTCTAGGTCTACACTATGGTCTTGAAAATAACAGTAGTGATGGCTATCTATATATTGGGTTCTGGTACTTGTCAGGCAACTTACAGAATGGCCAGCTCTGCAAGGAGGGTGTTGTTCTCATTTAGATGAGAAGAGTGAGGTTAGCTGGTGGAGATAAATCTGGGATTTAACCCAGAGCAGTTTGACTCAACAGCCATTCTTCTGTTATACTTCACGTTCTACCTCATTGGCTGTAGAGATTAAGTGAGAAAATGAATATGACCTGAAGTGCTTGCCATGTAAATTTTTGAAATAAACCAAAGCAATATCTCCGTAAAGAAGATACTTATGAGTTTCTTATGAGAGAATGTCTAGGGTAGACGCATATAGAAAATGTTTGAGGTCATCTTCAACCCAAATGAATCTGATGAACAACCGCTCACCCTGGTCACCCACCACCCCATCCTTTCCCCACCAGCCTCTTCTGGTGTTAAAGAACTCTCCCTACAGAAAGTGCTTCTTGTTGTCGGTACAGGTTGCTTCCCCCTCACCCTGCAACCAGTGGACAGCTGGAGGACCTGGCCATGATTTTTGAAATGCCACTGGAAGGGAATGCTCAAGTCATTTCTCACTCTTTTCTCTTTCAAAGTAATTCAGAGGTGAAGGAAGTCTCTGAACTGTTCAAAGGAGACGATAATCCCCGGGTACTAGGGCTGGATGACCATATCCTTCCCGTAGCACTGGCAGGTAATAGTTAATGCATTCCCTTTGGCATTCATGTGCCTCTGAGCCTGTAGCCTAGCAAAAGGTCCCCTCCCCCCCATTGCTCTTTGTTCAAAAGCGTCAAGTTTTTTGAAAATGTATGAAGTTTTAAAACAGCTCCCCCCCCTCCCAAACAGGCTCTAGGCATTATTCTCCCTAATAATGTCTTATCAATAGCTGATGTCTGATTTCCCTAAATTACACTGGACTTTTCTCATCCCAAAGCCTTTACAAGGGATCTCCTCCCCGATACATTGAATTCCTTTACAGAGCTCGATGGCTGTATTTGTTTCCAGGGAATAATAAATAAGAAGAGAGCTGGGAGACGATATACATTCTTGGGCCTCAAAGAAGGCTGCTACAAGCAAATTAAAGACACCTGGTTTGGGACCGCTACCTCATAACCTGTTTGGGAGGCCACTAGAGAGGAAATTGAATAGACGATTTAGAAGCCAAAGTAGCGATTTCTTTACCTTGTCATTTATCATCATTTTCCTTTAAAAAAAAAACTATCTTGGTTTAGGAAAAAATGTGGATGGCACATAATCTTAGGGGTAAAGTTTCACGCAGAAGTAGTAGATGATTGAGTGAGAAAAGCCCTGGATTGGAAACTTAAGTTGTATTAGTGATTCAGAATCACAAAAATCGTAATTCAAGCTAATACTTATCAAGGGCTTCCTACATGCCTGACACTGCGCGAAGATCTTTAAGTGCATTCCCTCACTGAATTCTCCGAATAGCCAAAATGATGACGTGAAGTAGACAGTGACCTCATCTCTCTTCACAGATGAGGGAATGGAGGCCCAAAGTGGCTTCGCATTCTGCCCCGAGTCACTCCATTAGCAAGTGGTTGGGACTGAATTTAGACCCACTTTTGTCTGCCAGGGAATTGTAGTGTATTAATCTTCCAGGGCTGTCATACCACAAAATACCAGAGACTGGGGCACTGCGACAACAGAAATTTATTTTCCTACGGTTCAGGAGGAACCAGGAGCAGGGGCTGTGGTGAGTTTCTCCTGTGGTCTCTCTCCTCGACGTGCAGATGTCCACCTTCTCACTATGTGGCCTTTTCTATTTGCGAGTGCACTTCCTGTGTCTCTTCCTCTTCTTACAAGGACAACAGCCCTATTAGAGGAGGGTGCCACTACTTTGACCTCCTTTAATCTTAATTACCTTCTTGAAGACCCGATTTCCAAATACAGTCACATTGAGGATTAAGGCTTCAATAGATGAATTTTGGCAGGAGTGGGGACCCAATTCACTCCATAACTAGAGCTTACCCAGTGCCCTTATCTATTCTGATAATAGCACTTTGATCAAAATCATTATAACTTCTCTGGGCCCAAGACTGTCATAGGTTAAAAAAAAAGCAAGAGTCTTTTTTTTTTTTTAAATAACTTTGTTGAGGTATTACTGATACACAATAAAAACCACACTGATTATTTAGTTTTTAAAGACTTCTCCCTCTCTAAAAAAACCCTTATGATTAAGAAATAAATACTATACAGGTCATTAACAAATTTAGGCATTATTGGCATAAAATTAAAATGGGGCCATTCTAATGGTGTAAGTCTTGTGAAGGTGGGGAAGTATTGTGGTGAAGGTAGGGAAGTATTGCTACTTTCTTTGGGACCATGTCATTACTTCGGTCTGTAATTACCATCTTCCTGTGGTGTCATTGTTTTTTTCAAATACAAAAGAATTCAGTTTTTCTTCTTGCTGCTTTATGACTTTACCCAACAAACAATTATTGCTTATTTGACGTATGCCAGGCATTCCCTTTTCCAGCTTAAACTCCCTGAATGCTTGTATATGTGAGACCCTCCTTGAAGGCCATATGTTCCTCGTATCTGGTTGAGTCTTTGAATAAGCCTGTATGGCGGTGCAGGTGGGGAAATTGAACCTTTGGTGCTTAAATAATTTACCTGAGGTCAGTCAGCTAGAAATGGTAGCGCTTGTATTTGACTGCAGGTCTGATTCTCAAGTCTGGGTCTTAAGCTCTTAAGCCACTGAGATGAACTGCCTCTTGTGCTCTTATAAAGACTCTTACGCTTTCACTGGCTCTTGTGGCTTTGATTTTTGTTCCTAATGACTGCCTCTTCTGGGAGTCAGTACCTCTTCTTTCCCCCTTGCTTCCCCCTCCTAGTTCGTTTCATCTTGTATGGTGTACACAATATGAAAGAGGGAGTTCTGCCTCTGTTTCGCTCCCAAGTTTAATTGCATTGCCTGCTTTAACCTCTTGCCGATTAAATAGTGGCAAATGGAGAAAGCATTGTCAGATTTATAGGAGAAAGCAAGTTGAGAAGTGCACTTGCTTTTTGAAGGATGCTTTCTTTTTTCACTGACATTACCTGGACTTTTGTATGCAATTGCTTTGTGCCTGCCATTATTTTTAATTTCAGCTTACAATTAGAGCTTGCAAATTGAATTGCTTTCTCTGAGGAGCAACGATTTCTCTATTTGGCAAGTACCAGTGCTCCCCCCCCTCCCCTCTTGCTCAGCCGAAATTAACATGGTTGATTTTGTCTCTTTGTACTGCAAACACGCCTGAGCAGTAGAATCATGACCGCACTTAGTAATTGCTTCCACAGAGTCTGTGGGGAGAGTGGATATCAGCAGTGCTCGGCCTGATGAGGAGAACGAGGTTCTCCAGGGAAGTACACAAGGAGCTTTAGGCAATGATCTTGAGGATTAAAGAGAGCTGTTCCTTTTCAGTTGCACTCAGAAGTCTTGTGGCGTTTACAAAAGCCATGAAGGGTCCTGCTGTTGGAAGTGTCTTCTTTAGAGTCAGAATAAATTCAGATACTTGGTTATTTATTGTGGCCCACAGATGCTACAAAGGGGGCCATATTAACCCTGGATATTCTAGCTCAACTTCAACTCAGTTCTGATTATATTTATTCTGAAAGCTTAGTATCTAGCCAGTTCTTCGACACTGTGTTTCATCTCAAAAAAGTTGAATTGGTTTTGGTTCCATGAGTGAGAGGGAAATTAAGTTTATACTGAGAGACCACAGGGTGCAAAATGAGAGCCATGATAGCCCTGTGGGTGGTCAGAGTCAAGTTCCTGAAAGCGTTCTGGAATCTAGATGCAGATGACCTGTCATATCCTTACATCTCCTAAGACTTGAGATCCACCTCCCACTCCCAGCCCCTCCTCTCAACATTCCCCATATGTACACGCTGTATCTTCGTAATATTTATGAACCTGGTGGTCCCGTAATACCCCAATCATTTTATGTCTCTATGTCTTTGTACCTCCTCTTACCTACTTCTGGGAAACCATTTTCTCTGATCTCCTGCATGGTTGATTCCTAGCTAGTCTTCAGAATACAACCCAAACATTACCACCTTTCTGTATATGAACACCTACCTATCTTGAGGATTGAGTTTGGGCTCTGCTCTGTACCCATGTGTACTGCCACTCTAGTATGTGTCACATTGTTTCCTAAGTGCTGCCAGGCTGCTTCTGCTCCCCTTATGTGAGAGCCATGACAATGCTATATTTATTTTGTAAATCCTATGTTGAAGGCGTAACAGTCTTATGAAAAATGATGTTGAATGAAATAAAATAGCAACTGATTTTTTGGTATATATCGAACCGTAGGTTTTTATTTTTTAAATATTTTTCTAATGTTTATTCTTGAGAGAGAGAGAGAGAGAGAGAGAGAGAGGGAGACAGAATGTGAGCAGGCAGAGGGCACAGATAGATGGAGACACAGAATCCAAAGCAGATTCCAGGCTCTGAGCTGTCAGCCCAGAGTCTGACTCAGGGCTCAAACTCATGAGCCATGAGATCATGATCTGAGCTGAGGTAGGATACCCAATCGGTTGAGCCACCCAGGTGCCCCATGAACTGTACATTTTTAAAAGACATTATTTTTATTAACATTGAAAAATGTATTTTATTTTATTTTATTATTTCTTTTTAGTAAGAGAGAGGGAGGGAGCACGTGGGAGAGGGGCAGCGGGGAAGAGAGCGAGCGAGACAGAGAGAATCTTAAGCAGGCTCCACACTCAGTGCAGAGCTGATACGGGGCCCAATCCCATGACCCTGGGATCATGACCTGAGCTGAAATCAAGCATCAGAGGCTCAACTGACTGAGCCACCCAGGTGCCCCTGAAAATTTCAGTGAGACTGTTTTTTATGCTTACAGTACCTAGTTTTCTCTTTTATGTACTTTGTAGGAATCATGTATGCATTTCATGGGGTATTGGTGAGCATGTGTTATCAGTTTTTAATGTCGCAAGGTACTGAACTAAAATTTAATAGTTAATATAAAGAAATAGCCATTATGCAATACTTACTTCTGTAGGAAAAAACCAGACTTTGTATTTGTAATATCAAATACAATTGGCATGAAAATCTCTTCACTGGTGATGGTTTGACGAATCCAATGGAGCAGTATCAGCTTTTATTTGCAGATTGAGAGGTTTTTCTAGGAGTCCTGGGCATTCTGGAGACCTCCTTTCCAACAGAGGGCGCTGCTACTCCACAAGCTATGATGGACCCCGATAGATGAAGACATCAAAAGAATTGTTCTAAATGCATCACAGCTGGCTACTTGAAATTATGATTTATGTTCAGCTGGAGCCCAATTTGAAGAATTTTTAACCAAGGGGGAAAATGTCTACCTGCTCATTTCGCAAGCTCCAGCCTTGTTACATGCTATGTTTCAGCATTTTTCAGGTTCACTGGGAAAACCACAGTGAGTCTCACAGAGCCATGTTTAAGAGCCTCCCACGTTACCTCTGCATGATGTATGAGTACCTCTACCTTTCAAGGAATCCCCATGTGCTGAGCGCGTTTCTATGCTACTTTCTGTTTCTAATCATTTTAGGCTAGGTCTGCCTACTTGGCCTCTGGCTACGGGAGGAAGGTGAATATGGAATGTACATGATTAATAGGCTCAATGAATAGTCTAGAGAATGCATTGTCTTAGAGACCTGGTGCTCAGGTGTGGAAGGACCCCAGCGTTTCTTTCATGCTTCGTCACTTTTGTTCATGCTGTTCTTTTAGCCTTGACCGCCCTTGTCCCTTGTCTGCCTGCGCCATCCTCCCTGTTCTGTGACAGCCAGCCCAAACACCCTTGTCGAATTAAATACGCATTCCCACGTACCACTCCCCCCAGCTATTTTCTTGTAATTATGAGTGGCGCTTGCTTTATTTTGCCTTATATGATTATTAGCTGTTTATGTGTTTGTCTCTCCTCTAAGACTATAAATACCCCCTGGCAGGAGCTGGGCCCTAGTCAGCCCTGTACCTCTGACACCAATAGACTGCACATCACAGGTGCCCAGCAAATGTTTGTTGATTTGAAATGGATGTTTCTGAAGTCTGTACTACATGCAAACACAGAATTTAGAGTAATGAATAGTCACAGGCTTATGGGCTTTGTAGAAGTGCAGTTGTCTATATGTGTTGATAAAACAAACAAAAAAGAGGTGCCTGTGTGGCTAAGTTGGTTGAGCATCTGACTTCAGCTCAGGTCGTGATCTCACAAGTTTGTAAATTCGAGACCTGCATTGGGCTTGCTGCTGAGAGCACAGAGCCAGCTTTGGATCCTCTGTCTCCCTCTCTCTGCCCCTCCCCTACTCATGCTCTCTCTCTCCCTCTCGCTCTCTCTTTCTCTCTCACAAGTGAATAAACATTTATTAAATAAATAAAAAGGAGAAAAAGCATATGATGGTTGAAATATGACTCACTTTGTGGTGGCAATAGAGATGATACTGCATTTTAGGAGATGGTCTTTTGTAGACTTGGCTATACAGTGGCACTCTGGGGTTTTACTTATTACTGTATTTTCTGTTTTCCCAAAAAATTATTCTTTAGATGATTGCAGAAAAGTCAGTGCTTTGACATGTTATACACCCCAGATAGCTATTGCTGGGTACTTTTGACAATTCTTTAATGTTCTTACACAGTTACACCTTTTATTCTTTGTGATGTGAAAAGTTACCCAGGCCTCCCTCTTCCTCATGTCTGACACCATGTTTACGATGAAAGCCACAGTGTCGCACGGTGAATGCACTAGGTGTATGCCCCGCCGGTTGCCCGTGGAACTGTTTGTGGGAACCTTTGGCTTTCATCATTGTTTCTTACAAACCAGAAACCTTTATCACAAAAGTAACATGTGCTCAATGTGAAAAACAGAAATAATTTCTAGAAGTACAAATGGCTTGAAAAGTGAGATTCTTGGGGCGCCTAGGTGGCTCAGTCGGTTGGGTGGCTGACTTTGGCTCAGGTCCTGATCTTGCAGTTCTCGAGTTCAAGCCCCATGTTGGGCTCTGTGCTGACAGTTCAGAGCCTGGAGCCTGCTTTGGGTTCTGTGTCTCCCTCTCTCTCTCTGCCCCTCCCTTGCTCATGCTTGCACTCTCGCTTTCTCGCTCTCTCTCAGAAATAAATAAACATTAAAATTATTTTTTAAAAAAGTGAGATTCTCTTTTTTCATGTGTTCTCCAAATTCTATTCTGACCCCCAGAGAACCACAGTTTCTAGTCATTTACATGTTTACACACACACACACACACACACACACACACACACACAGTTTTTCTTTAGAGTTACTATTTTGATCTCTCCTTTTACCTAATGACAGACAACATGATTCTAGTCAATTCTAGAAGAACTCTTCTTACAAGTTTAAGTCCTGAGAGTTCCGTTTGCTTGTGCCTGCCTTTTCCCCATGGCTCGTCTAAATGCTGGGTATTTAAGGAGGGTCATGGTTTCTGCAGTGAAAACACAGCTGGACTCTATGGGGTATGTTCACCTTAGAATGTCCTGGGGCACGGATCTTCCTTCCTGGTTCCTGGTTTCCTGGGCACTCGGTAGGGTGCTGGAAGTCCCATTTGGTCCTTGGCTGTGCCATGTATATCACTACCTTCTGGTCTGTATAAGAGCCCTTCAGGCGTATAGATTTTCTTCTGTGCTGATGAGCAACAGTTCTTCTAGGTATGGGGAGCGAGGTGGGGCTGCCTTTTCCTCTCACACTCCCTTTCCCCATAGGAGATCCCATGCATCTCTCCAGGAGGGAGTGAGAGCCCTCTTGGGAGCGCTTGCCCTAGTTCAGAGGGAAAGCAGGTGGCAGGCGTCTCTGCTCTCAAACTCTGTGTATAGCAGAAGGCTCTATGTCTCCCGCACCCCTGAAGCTAACCTTGGGGGAGGGAGCAGGAGTACTTTTCTCTTTCTTCTTCTACTACCCAGCGAGAGGTATTCCACCCACCCACATCTTCTAGGAGAGGAAACAAACAAAAAATGGTGTTGCAAGTGTTGTATACATGGATCTCAGCTTTTACAAACAGAAATGTCAGGAGTTGGCTGTCTTTTTCTATCTGCAGTTCTGCACTGACATCTTTACCTTAACAAGTGATAGGAATCCCGGAAGTGGGGTTACAGCGCAAAACAGAGTTTGAGGGAAGCGTACTCATTGCTCACAGAATCATCCAGACCTGTGTAAGACACACGTGCGCACCTACATAGTTGTTTTATTGTTTCCTTTGTGTTACCCTTTAACGTGCATGGGCTCATACTTAACGTATTGTCTGTGATGTGCCTTTTTTTTTTTCCTTTAGTGATATATCCTGGCCATGTTTTCATTGCTTCATGGTGTTTCTTAATGTGTTAGCCTGCTCAGGTGGCCATAACAAAATCCTGTATTTCCTGTGGTTAAAACCAGGAAAACTGGGGTGCCTGGGTGGCTGACTTCAGCTCAGGTCATGATCTCATGGTTTGTGGGTTTGAGCCCTGCATCGGGCTCTGTGCTGAATGCTTGCTCAGAGCCTGGAGCCTGCCTCAGCTTCTGTGTCTCCCTCTCTCTCTGCCCCTTCCCCACTAATGCTCTGTCTCTATCTCAAATAAAAACATAAAAAAAATTTAAAATATCCCAGGAAAACTGGTTTTACTTAGGTTAAAACCTCAGCTCTGGAGGCTGAAAGCCAGATCAAGGTGCAGCAGGATTTGATGACTGGTGAGATCCCTCTTGCTCGCTTGCACAGTCGCTTGGCCTTACCTTGAATGCACATAGAGAGGGAGCTCTCTGGTGTCTCTTCTTCTACGGGCACTAATCCTACCAACCCTACCACCCTTACGACCTCATGTAACTTTTATTACCTCTTTATAGGCCCTGTCTCCACATATAGTCACATTGTATTAGGCCTTCAATATATGAATTTTGGGAAGACATGGTTCAGTCCATAGCACTTGATGTGATGATAAATGCATTCTATAGGATGAATATTAACCATTGATTATATATATTTTAATACAGTTTTCTAATCTGTCACTTGATTAAAACATTCTGGTTTTCATTCTATAAAATTTTAAATATATAATTTTTCATTTGGTAGGGGCATCATAAAATGTTCTTTTAACCCAGTCCTTCCCTCAATTTACACAAGGAGAGACCTGGTCATGGCATGCGTAGTCCTGCTTCTCTCCATGCACCACCCCCCATCCTCACCCATGAGCCCCCCCCACAGGTCTCACCTCCTGGGCTGTAGCACAGAGCAGAAATGCCTAGAGTGCCCGTTGTCATAAAACCCATCAGAATGAAGGCTCAGTGAACCTAATTCAGCCTGCTTTCCTTACGCAGAAATCAGCAAAACCCTCTTATACCTCCTTGAATTGTCATTGCCGAGTTAGTGGCTGTTTTGTGGGCTGTTGAACAGTCTCAGCTCTCATTTAGAATTGCATTTGGAGACTTCAAAAAGGCATTTGGCCCACTGAGCACCAAGTTCCAGTGGTTATATTCGGAGACGTCATCTTGTTTCTTTTTTTTCTTTTATGAAAAAATAGAAACACAAAATTAGGGAAAATAGTGCCGTGAGATTTGTGACCTTAAGGCCCAACCTTGGCTCCCCCCCACCTTCTCTTCTCCATTTCATTGGATTATTTTGAATCACGTCCTGAGTGTCATATGATTTTATCTGTAACTGTTTTGTCCTGCAGTTGCCCATATTCTGTATTTTGCTGATGGTCTCCCTATGGTGTCATTTAACATGTTCCTCTGTATGTCTCATAAATGGGTCATTCATTCTAGAGCAGCAATTCTCAAAGGATGGTCTGGGGTCACATGGTAGGGGGTTTCTGAGACACTTTCAAGGGATGCATGGGATCTAGACTGTTTTTTACAGTAATACTAAGATGCAAGTTGTCTCTTCTTTTTAAGTTGATTTATTTATTTTGAGAGAGAGAGAGAACAAGGAAGCGAACCAGTTTTGGGAGGTGAGTGAGAAGGAGAGAGAGAATCAGCATGGAGCCTGACACGGAGCTCAAACCCATGACCTGTGAGATCATGACCTGAGCTGAAGTCGAGTCAGATGCTTAACCGACTGAGCCAGTGGGGTGCCTGTTACTACAGGACTCTTTAGGCTCATTGTTTCCTGTCCCAGGTTTACAGGTCAGCCATTTCTCCAAGGAGTTCTGGTTCCTTTTATTGGAGAATAGTGTTAAAAACCATATTCTGGGTGCTAGGTGTGCTCATTGTTACTCAGATGCTGTTTATTTTAGATCTCAGCTAAGTGATCATAGAAGTCTATAGGTGTGTACTGACCTGTGTACACATGTAACTCAATATTTCTTCATGTAACCATCTGCACCTTTATTAATCTAAACATGAGTTTATACCCATGTCTCCAATTCTGTTCCCTCATGGATAATTCTACCGTCTACCCCTTGCTTATATGTAAATTTCCACTGTATCCAGTGAGAAAGTTGGCTTCTAACATCCACCGTCCACTTAATTGTTCTGTTCTAGCATACATGTGTAGCTCTGTCAGAATTCACCCACATTCTCTTGGGAAACCACTTTATCAACCAGAGCCCAGTGTGGTATGTGCAGTTCCTGTGACCTCTAGTCAGCACTTCCCCCCTCCCCGCAGCTCCCCTCTCCCCAGTCATACTTGTCATGCATTTAGACTCTCTTGTCACAGAATACATTGTTTCCTGGGACCCCCCCACCTTCCTAAATGAGTTTTGGAAATTTACATACATGAAGCTTCACTCTGTGCTGTAAAGCTTTACGGGTTTTGATAAATGTATTCACCATCATAGTATCATACACAATAGTTTCACCAAGGTAAAAATCCCTGTGCTTCAATTATTCAACCTTTGCCACCTTTTATTTATCACACGTACAGTTTGCAAATATTTTCTCCACACTTTTGAACTATTCTTTGATTTTCTTAACAATGTCTTTCAGAGAGTAGGAGATTTTAACTACTATAAAGTCTAAGTTATCAGTCTTTTCTCTCATCGTTTATGCTTTGGGTATTGTATCTAAAATCTGTGCCAAACCTAAGATCACATAGAGTTTCCCTGATGTTTTCTTCTAAAAATTTTATAATGCTGCATTTTATATTTAGGTATACGATCCATTTTGAGTTAACGCTTTGTGAGAGGTGGAAGGTCTGAGTGTGGATTCAGAGGTTTGTATATGAACGTCCAGTTGTTTTAGTACCTTTTGTTGAAAGGACTCTCTTTGTCCTTTGTTCTTTTGTCAAAGATCCATTGACTATATTTGTGTGTGTCTGTTTCTGGGTTTTCTATTGTGTTCCATTGATTTGTATGTCAGTACTGTGCTGTGTTGATTATGGCAGCTTTAAGTACGTCTTGACGTTGGGTACTGTCCATCTTGCAACTTCGTTCTTCTTCAGTATTGTGTTAGAATTGGATCTCTAGCCTTTCCATTAAACTTTAGAATCAAAATAGCTTTCTCTTTTAAGATTATGTTTTGTAATTAAAAACAATGATAGGACATTCACGTGATTCAGAGTCAAATCTAGAAGACACCTGTTTGTTCCCTCTATTCTTTTTGTTCCTTGCCCTAGTAGATACATTTCAATGCGCACACATGTTTATGTACATATATTGCATGTGTATGTGTGTCTGTGTGTATGTGCATGTCAGTATCTGTTTCCTCACTACTTTGCCAATATCCTCCTCAAACTTGTGGATTTTTTTCCAATTTGATAGGTGAGATACAGCATCTCAGTGTAGGTGTAATTCACATATCTCTTATGAGCAAGGTTGAATATCTTTTGAAATGTTTAAAATCCACTTGTATTTGGTTTTTTTTGGTGAATTTTCTGTTCCTATCTCTGCTCATTTTTCTAGGTTGATGGTTTCTTTTATTTTTAATTTATAAGCTCTTTATTTATTAGGGATATCAACTATTTGCCAGTCAGGTGTATTGCAAATATTTTTATCACAGTTTGTCACTTCTGAAAGTTTCCAGCCAGTGGGATTTTTTTTTCATTCCGTAAGTCCTGTGGGAGAACTATCTCTTTGTCGTTTTTTAATAGTCATGTTTAGTCCATATGGTTTGGGAGTATGTGACTAGCCTTTCTTCCCCAAATGCCTGGGGGAAAAAAGAAAACAGAGAGGTGGCTGCATGATTTCTTTCCCACTCCTTCCCCCAGGCCTGGCCTGTCAGGTAGCACATCCTTCTAGACACATTGTTTTTTTTCTGGCAGTGGAGTGAGGCATGGTCCAACCAAGACCAACAGGAACCCTTTTAGGGTTTGTGAAATGCTTTTGGAAGGGCTCCCTTGACTTTATCATCATGAAAGTATGCTGCTGGGAGAAACGTCCTCTGTCTTTTTGAAAGAGTAGGCTTGAAAATGAAGCCAAAATAGAGGAAAGAAGAGAAGAAAGACAAGAGAGAGAGAGAGAGAAAGAAGACTGAAGATAATTTTTGAATCTCTGGATCTAGCTAGGCCTCCATTTTGGCCACTTTGTTGTATGAGCAAGAGAATTACTCATTTTTGCTTAAACTTGTTTGACTTTGTTTTTTCTTATTAGCCAACTCTGACCAACTACAACGAAGTTGCTTGTTTTCAAAGGATGCTTGTTGCTATCTGGTGGTGCTGGGTAATATCGTTCAGATAAGCAAGTGTGTAATCATGGAAACTGACACATAGAATTTTAACAAAATTAGCACCATATCACAGAATGTCTTCCAATTAATGCGTAGAAGTGTCTAATTATGTTTGTCATTAATGCAGCATTCTGGGAAGTATAAAAGTAAAACAAAAGCAAAATAGAAATCTCCAAACGACTTGCCTGTTCTTCTGTAAAAATGATTAATTATGAATATCAGGGCATAGTTTATCTTCTGCTAACACTTTGATTGTAATGATGTCTCATCAGTTGTTATATGAATCGTTTCACCAAAATGACTCCAAATTTATAAACTCCCCATAAAAGCTTCCAGTTTACTGGAGTCCCTGTTTTTTGCAATCACCTTGAAAGCTGTGCCTTTATTGCTTCCTCCAGTTTTCAAATAATCATCTTCTGTCCTCAGGAATGGGTCCAGGAGAAGAGAGATATTTGTACAAAGATATTATGTCTTATGTGAGGATTATGTTAGAAAGTCTACACATTAGGTAAAAAACACATATACTCATAATTGACCTTGAAAAACAAATAGGAAATTTCTATTGGGAAAAGAGCAAATTGCCCCTCACTGTATTGGGCATAGCCAATTTTTCCTTCAGTTTTGCACCAGGTGGCTATTTCTTTGATTAGATAATATAGTTAGCATTGGCCTAAGGGGCATATAATATGAACAATTCATATCTTTGGATACTGGAATAGCACGTACCCAGCAAGATACTCCCACTGAGGTTACAGCCGATTTGTGTTTTCCAAATCAGGCATTCACTAGGAGTGTGTTCACTGAGACCATCAGCAGATAGAATTCTCAGTTTTAAAATTGTTTATCTTTCTCAAATCAAGTGTGTGCACTGAAGTCCTAAATTTATATGCACAAGTGTTATGTATGGATTGAATATTCCCAATCATATATGTTCAAGCCCTAACCCCCAGTGTTCTGGTATTTGGAAATGGGACCTTTTGAAGGTGATTAGGGTTAGATTACTTCTAACTTCCTTCCACCCTCGTGATGGGATTAGTGGCCTTTAGGGGAGGAGAGTGAGGCAGATCCCTATGTATACATGGAGGAGAGGCCCTGTGAGCACACAGAGATAAGGTGACAGTCTGCAAGGCAGGAAGGAAGCTCTCGCCAGCTCTCAACCATGTTTGTAGCCTCATCTCAGACTTCTAATTCCTAGAACTGTGAAGCATGTTCTTTACCTAGTCATTTGTGTTTTTTGGTGACAGTCCACCCTAAGACAAGTGATAAGAGTTAGTTGAACTCTGTGACCCGTTCCTTCCACCCTGGGCAAGACCAACATAGAACAGGAGAGATGGCTTCTGACTCAAGGTAAGACAGTCTGATTCTCTTTCTTATAAATGTAGAACGCAGAGTGAAGAAGGGCGATACTGACTGGAAGTGCCACAGCCAGGACATGATGTGGCTCCACGGCTTGCCTTTACCTTGGACTCTTAGTGGCTTCCTACTCCTTTGTCCCAGTCTCTCGCAAACCACAGAAACATTTCTTCTCTTGACTTAGTTCCACTGGACACATGGATGCCCTTCTCATAAATCCTGCCCTCTCAACTCTTCTTCCAAACACATAGTTTGGCTCAATCTAACTTGAAGTGAGTTTCTATTATGTCCCAAAGTCCTTGATTTATGGAGTGCTGCACTTAGAACAAACATAACCAATTATTCTTATAGTGGTTTGAATAACTTATAGTAGGACTGATATTTTGAAACTCAAAATTCATTTCCTTTGCGATTTAGAATAAATGTCAATATTATGAATTAAAAAACACAGCCCATGAAGGCCTTGAGTTTGTGTTTCCCTTGATTTTTACATTCCTTCTTTGCACATCGCCCTGCTCCTTCCACTGGCTGTGGCAGCTTCCCACTTTTCTGGATTTCTAAAATCTTGTATTTTTTTTTTAACAACAGTATGTTTGTCCTATATTTCCTTTCTTCATTGTAAATTCTCCATCTTCCTTAATTAGGTTCTTCCCACACTTAGTGCATAAAAACTAATTTTCAGTAAGTTTGTTAATTGCCAGAGGGTGTTGCTAAGACTTAGTATGTGGTTTTATTTTTATAAACAAGGCTGTTTATAACATATTAGAAGAAAGTTGTGACTCAAGGATCCTGGAAAGAGGCATCATTCATTAATAGAAGCCTTCTTACGACAACAGAGGGAAAGAGTAGAGTCTATAGTAAATGTAATAGAAAGAAGGCAGTAACCTTAGAGCACTGTGACCTACTTCCTTCTGAGTTGTTTCTTACCAAAATGGACTGGAGGAAGCTTGGTGCTGCCTTCCTCACATTGCTGACGCTGGCAATGGAGCAGAGAATGAGGAGGTAAAAGGCAGGATCATGACCAGAGCTGACGTCAGATGCTTAACCGACTGAACCACCCAGGTGCCCCTTTTTTATTTTAATTCCAGTGTAGTTGACAAACAATATTATGTTAGTTTCAGGTGTATGTATAGTTATGCAGCAATTCTGTACATTAGTCAGTGCTCATCATGATAAGTGTACTTTTAATCACTTTCAACTGTTTCAACCATGCCTCCCCTGTTCTCTCTCGTAACCATCGGTTAAGTCTTATTTTCTTTGTTCATTTGTTTTGTTTCTTAAATTTCATATATGAGTGAAATCATATGGTATTTGTCTTTTTCTGACTTACTTTGCATTATACTCTTCTTATTCTTTAGCTGTATCCACGTTGTTGCTAATGGCAAGGTTTCATTCTTTTTTATGGATGAGTAATATTTCATTGAATATACGTACCACTTCTTGTATATTCATTCATCTGTGATGGACACTTGGGCCGCTTCCACAATTTGGTATTGTGAATAATGCGGCAATAAACATAGGAGCTTGTGCATCTTTTAATCAGGAATAATTGCAGCTCGGATGAACCTCATTGGCTTCGATACTACCATGGCACAAAGCTGCATGTATCTTTTCAAATTAGTGTTTTCCTGTTCTTTGGAATAATATCCAATAGTGGAATTACTGGATCATGTAGTAATTCTATTTTTAATGTTAAGAACCAGTTTGCATTCCCAGCAACAGTGCGCTCTTGTTGTTTTCTGTGTTTTTGATGTTAGCCAGACTCACAGGTGTGAGGTGATAACTCATTGTCATTTTGATTTGTATTTCTCTAATGATTATTGACATTGCACATCTTTGCATGTATCTCCTTGCTATCTGTATGTCTTTTTTGGTGAAATGTCTTCTGCCATTAAAAAATCCATTTAATTGGATTATTTTGGTGTGTGTGTGTATGTATGTGTGTGTGTGTTGAGTTGTGTAAGTTCTTTTTATATTTTGGATACTCACCCTTTATCCAGCTGGTCATCTACAGATATCTTCTCCCATTTGGTAGGTTGTCTTTGAGTTTTGTTGATTTATTTTTATTTTCATTTTTGCTGTGCAGAAGCTTTTTAATTTGATGTAGTCCTAACAGTTTATTTTTGCTTTTGCTTCTCTTGCCTGAGGAGACCTATCTAGAAAAATGTTGGGGTGATCAGTGTCAGAGAAGTTACTGCCTGTGCTCTCTTCTAGGATTTTTATGGTTTCATGTCTGGCATTTAGGTCCTAAATCCATTCTGAGTTTTTTTTGTGTATGGTGTAAGAGAGTATCTTGTTTCATTCTTTTGCATGTAGCTGTCTGGTTTTACCAAAACCGTTTGTTGACCAGATTTTTCCCTATTGCATACTCTTTCCTTCTGTGTTAAAGATTAATTGACCATATGTTCATGGTTTATTTCTGGGCTTTCCATCCCATTGATTTATATATCTGTTTTTCTGCCAGTACCATACTGTTTTGATTACTACAGCTTTGTAGTATATCTTCAAATTTGAGATTGTGGTATCTCTAGTTCTGTTCTTACTTTTCAAGATTGCTTTGGATATTTGGGATCTTTTGTGGTTCCATACAAATTTTAGGACTATATATACTAGTTCTGTGAAAAGTGCTGTTGATATTTTGATAGGGATTACATTAAATCTGTAGATTGCTTTGGGTAGCATTTACATTTTAATAATATTTGTTCTTCTAATCCTTAAGCATAGAATATCTTTCCATTTGTTTGACTGGCCTTCAGTTTCTTTTATCACTGTTACAGTTTTCAGAGTCTAGGTCTTTCACTATTTTGGCTAGGTTTATTCCTCAGTATCTTATTATTTTTGGTGTAGTTGTAATGGAATTGTTTTCTTAATTTCCCTTTCTGCCACTTTGTTATTAGGATATAGAAATACAACAGATTTCTGTACATTGATTTTTTATCCTATGACCTTACTGAATTCATTTATGATTTATAGGAGTTTCTGGTGGAGTCTTTAAGAATATCACATCATTTGCAAATAGTGAATATTTTACTTTTTCCTTACGAGTTTGGATGTCTTTTAGTTGCTGTTGTTTGATTGCTATGGCAAGGACTTCCAGTACTATGTTGAATAAAAGTGGGGAGAGTGGATATCTTTGTCTTATTCTCGACCTTAGGGGAAAAGCTCTCAGTTTTTC
>NC_043705.1:102493357-102505654 GCF_006229205.1 Suricata suricatta | reverse complement strand
TGTGTTGTTGATATTTGCATCTGTGTTCATCAGAGATATTGCCCTGTAGTTTTCATTTTTTGTAGTGTATTTATCTGGTTTTGGTAGTAAGATATTGCTGGCTTCAGAGAATGAATTTTGAAGCTTTCCCTCTTTCCTATTTTTTGGAATAGTTTGATAAAAACAAGTATTAGCTCTTCTTTAAATGTTTGATAGAGTTCACCTGTGAAGTCATCTGGTCCTGGACTTTTGATTGTTAGGAGGTAGTTTCTTTTTTTAATTAATTAATTTCTGAATCAATTTCATTGCTGTTCCAATTATCTATTTCTTCCTGATTCAGTTTTAGGAGCTTAGATGTTTCTAAGAATTTATCCATTTCTTTGGAATCCTCACTCTTCTTGGCCTCTTGCCCACATGCTTCAGTCTGAACAGGTTTGCTTTTTTAATTTCACATCTAATCCTGAGAACAGAGCAACTTTTCTTGGTTGGGAAACAGTTCTCTTTGTCACTTCCCATGAAAGATCACACCATGGGCACAACAGGCATTCAGTGTCCTCTCCAGCAGGAAGTAATACCTGGAACTTTGTATCCTCTCTTAAGAATTTGATTGATGACGGGGGCCTGGGTGGCTCAGTCAGTTAAGCATCTGACTTCGGTTCAGGTCATCATCTTACTATTCGTGGGTTCGAGCCCTGTGTTGGGCTCTTTGCTGTCAGCTAGCTCAGAGCCTGGAGCCTGTCTTCAGATTCTGTCTCCCTCTCTTTCTGACCTTCCCCTGCACGTGTTCTCTCTCAAAAATAAATAAAAGACATAAAAAATATTTTAAAAAGAAGACTTGATTGATGATAACTTTTTGTAACTTGAGGAAGTCAGAGTATTTTTCATGAAGTAAGAATTTTGTGACATAATTTTATTATAATTTCCATTAGAGCACATACTAGATAATTGATCCACCTATTTGCCCAGATACACCATTCAGTCTAAGAATCAGAAATCAGCCACTTGGTAGTGGTTTTCTTTAGATTTTTTAGTGATACCGATTTTTAAGTGAGTAAAATTCTAAAATGAAGGGCCTATACTTTATCACTCTTTGAGTTGCTTAAGTGTCTGTTGTGGGAACAGATATAAACTGAGTGAGGTCTTTTCTGCTATGCCTTCTCTGTGTTTGACCCATTGTCCTGACTTGAGGTTAATGAAGGACTTGCATCCATGTTGTTATGTTCTGATTCCTGGTAAGCCTTGAAGGTGGTTTTTCAGTCATTTGTCTGATTCACCAGACTTCTCTTTGGTTCTAACGGTTTATACTCTGACCACAAACCCACAACTGCCATCTAATTGTGCCACACTTTTTTAATCTCTAAAAGAATTGGACCAGAATCTCTGCATAATATAAAGTGATTTGGGAAATAATATTTCTTCCGATGCTACTGCCTGCTTAGATCTATTTTATTTCTTCTAGGACCCCAGGATGCGGGCTAGTAATTATTTCCTTGCCTCTCACGTTTTTTTTTTCTCTTTTCTATTTAACCTTCAACCTCTCTTTCTTGAGCTACTGGTAACTCAGTTTGATTTTTTGCTCAAAAAGAATTTCTGCTGTTTTCTGTCAATCTTCGTGATTACTTCAAAAGTATATATTTGAAAATATGAAATATAAAATTATGGAGACACGAAATAGTCATATTTACTTAATTGGAGCATTGTTGATGAGAATAGCAACTAACCTTCCCTGAGCGTTTGCGTGCCCCAGTGTCCGGGCCAGGCGTGTGCTCTGCGTGCGTGCACACTCCTGTGGGTGTGTGTGCATGTGACTGTGAGTGCGTGTGTGTATGTGTGTGAATAAAATCTCATTTAATTCTTAAAAATCTTCTGTGAAGCTGGGTGTAAATATCAGCCCCTTTTTCCAGATAAGAAAACAACAATTCTGAGTGGCTAAGTCATCTACCCAGTGTCATATACCTAGAACACAGTGGAATCAGGACTCAAAATCATGTCTGTCAGACAACCAAGTCTTGCTTTGGATGACAGCATGCTGCCTTGCTGGTGTTTTTATTTTACCTCATGGCACAGTGATTTGGGATTAAGCTGTGGGATGGATTAAAGATGCTGCAAATTTTGTTGACGCTTTTCCCATTGAGGGATGGGTCTCTTTCCCCGTTCCTCCAGCGTGGACTGTGACTTTGTGGACAAGTGGAGTATTCTGGAAATGATGCTAGGGCAGTCTGGTCTCAACTTTAAAAGGATTGGCAGGTACCATTTTGACCTCCAGGGACACTGTGCCGGTGGTAGAGATCCAAGTCCCCTGAGGCCTCCTTGCTGTAAGGAAGCTCAAGCCATGTGAACAGGGCAGGTTGCCCGGTCAGTGCTCAGTTGTTCCAGACCCTGGCTGTATAACCATTTTAGCTCAGATCCCAGACTTCACGGAGGAGAAATGAGCTTATTCGTGGTATGGTCTGTCCTATCTTTATTTTTTTAATTAAAATTTTTTAATGTTTGTTTTTGAGAGGTACAGAGAGAGTGTGATCAGGGGAGGAGCAGAGAAAGTGGGAGACACAGAATTGGACCAGGTTCCAGGCTCTGAGCTGTCAGCACAGAGCCTGATGCAGGGCTCGGCCTCACAAACTGTGAGATCATACCTGAGCCAAAGTCGGACGCTTAACCGGCTGAGCCACCCAGGTGCCCCACATCCTAATCCTTGACCCGTAGAATTATGAAATACAATAATAATAAGTTGTACCGAGCCATTATATTTTGGAGTAGATTGTTACAGGAGAATAGCTAATTGAACACCCACCTTTGTGAATGACATATTCTTTAAAAGCAGGGATGCTATCGCATTCATCTTTATACTTCTAATTCTGAGTATAGGTTCATCCTTGTAGTTGCTCAATTAATTTTAGTTGGTTAAATAAGCAAATGAATGGTTGGAAGGAAGTGACAAGGAAGACAAACACACCAGTCCCATGGAGCTTCTCTTCTAGACAGTGTGGAGGCAGACAGACAGTAAACAAAGAAATACTCTGAGGTGGTGGGCTTGCTATGCAGGAAAATAAGGTAGGATAAGAGGACCTTTTTGCAGAGACTGACTGAGTTAGATGCTACCTGTGTGCCCCCTGGATTGTGGCTTTGGGCCTAAAACACCAAGTATTTGGCATCTTTGTTCTCCATTTCCATACATACCTCGACTGTTGGCCATGGCACTGCTCAGGGCCTGAAAAGGGAAAGGGCCGGGGCAAAAAGGAAGTCTGGGTGGAAAAAACATTGATTAAGATATTGCTCAACAGAATCGCTCCCTGAACATGTACAGCCTCCCCTTCTAAGCCCTTGCAAATGTCCTTCACATGGAATGTTCTTTGCTACCGAAAGCCCTCGCATTATTTTCTGGTCATGTTCATTCTCAGACACATAAATCTCTTCCTCTACTGCTTTACAGATCTCTGCCTTTACAGCACCTTTCGCTAATGCTCGCTCATCCTAATATAAAAGCTGTTTAGATAGCGTTTCCCCCAGCTCCTTGAGAAATCAGAGTAAGGGGTGTGTGTCTTACCGTCATATCCACCATAGTACTTGCTATAGTGTTTTACCATAGAAGATGCTTAATAAATGATTGTTTAGAGCAAGAAAAAGAGAGAAATGAGGAGGGGAAGGGCCATGCCTGCTTATTTATGTAAGGTCTGGGCATAGAACGTATTCAATAAATAATGGACGGATGAGTGAATGAGTAACCGAGTTTGCGAATGTACTAATTAGTGCATGGCTAACATGACACCATTTTCAATATTTTTAATCATGAACGAGTTCATTTTTTGTTATAGAGTCTCCTCTATTGAATTCTTAATGGCAGACCTATTTCTGCAAGTATTTTTTATAATGGATGAAAAAAACCCAGATCATCCTGTGATGTAAAAAAAATAGTCATCAGACCATGTCCTCAAGTTTGTACATGTAATTTAATTAATGTTGTAATGGAAATCAGATTTTTCCAGTGTAAAAGCGGTTCCTGGGACGTAATAGGAATTTTGAGAAGCTAATATTCTGCCCCCCTTCTCATGTCCACCACCAGCGCATAATCTATAACTATTTAAGTCCATTAACTAAAATATTACTGAGCAGAAAATGCTATTTTTAATACTAAAATGCCCAATTTATATCTAGGAAACACTTTATGGTATATGGTGCCTCAATGTGTGATCTTATCTATCTATCCTGTTTAGAAACAATCCAAATAAAGGATTAAAAATACATGTTCATCCCACATGCCTGTGGTCTCCTTACAGGTAACAGATGTACTTAAAACTTTGCTTTCTTACATAAGTTTTTAGGAGGTTGTTGATTGATCAGGAGAACATAATGGCATTAACTGCACAATTCTTGTTTGAATAGCAATTTGGATTACATAGCATGAGGAGTAGAGTATGGTAAAAAGGCATCAGCTATGTTGTTTTGCATTAAAATGGAAATGGACTTTATTTATGTCATTCCGTTATGTCAGCTAGAACTGAATGGTTTAGGTATACTAGTAGACACCCCAAATTCTACCTCTCCTTTTTTTTTTTTTAATGTTTTTTAATTTTAGTTTTGAGAGACAGAGACAGCACTAGCAGGGGATGGTCAGAGAGAGACACACACACAGAAACCAAAATAAGCTCCAGGCTCTGAGCTAGCTGTCAGCACAGAGACCAACATGGGGCTTGAACCCACAAACCGTGAGATCATGACCTGAGCTGAAGCCGGACGCTTAATTGACTGAGCCACCCAGGCGCCCTTCTCCTTTTAAATATCGTAACTGACCAAAGTACACATCTCAGTGAAAGTACAAATATCTGATTCAATGGAAGAAAATGACCTTGAATGAGCTGACAGGGTTAAAAATAAATAATGATTCTCATTCAGTACATTTGAAGAATTAAGCCACAAACTTTAAGCTGGGACATTAGAATGAATGACCATATCATTTGCTATATAAATATCAGGAATTGAATGCTTGTTATTTGCTGTTTGCTTAATTGGTTGGTTTCTGGCTGTAAAGAGAATACTGGGCACATTTTAACTGATTAAGTACCTCGTTTCCCCATATTCTTTAATTTTGGATTCAAGGCTTGTATGTCATCCATTTGATGGTTTTATTTGCTTTTTTCTGTAGAGTAACTTTGCTGACTAGGAATTGGTTTACTCTTTCATGTCTGAAAGCTCTGATCAATTGAGGAGCTTGGGCAGACAGCTCTTTTATCCAAGAGCCCTTACTGGGCTGGTGATATTGCTGAAACCTGCCTTGACTTAAGAGCCTGCAGGGAGGAAGAAACAAGGAAAATTTTTGCAATGACCTCAAGAAAAAAAAAAAAACACAAAACAAAACCAGAATTCAGTCATGCAGCAGGCTGTGCCAAAATAAGAGGCTGAGCGTAGGCCTCCTTTTGTTCTGCTTTGGCTGATGAAGGGATGGTGAATTGATAAAATGATCAAAAGTGACATTGCAGGCCAACTAAGAAATATCAAAGGAGACTGTACAGCGGTCAGTCACGGGACCTGAGTCCACCAGGGAACAGCTGCGCAAATGTTTGCCGAGTGATTATGTAGAAACCATAGTGGGTGGGGTGGCAGTACCGCGGTAATACTCCAGGTCTGTCGTCCCCTGGCTCCTCTTGCCTTTTCTGTTGACTTTGCCCTTGCCCTTCTTCTTCCTTTAGCATGGATGTCAGACACATTCTGGGGGACACAGATCCATGAGACACAATTCCTGCCTTCACGGAAGTCTCAGTCTGTTGGAAGAGATGCAAGTGGAACTAGAAATGATTATCTGTACTTTTGTTTTGCTTGAAAGCAGATTCTGATAAAATCACGGAAAATCAATGGGATGTGGAGGCCTTGTTACATTAATAAATGAGCTGTGATTTTTGTGATTGTCAGAGGATATATATTGTATCTGATTTCTTCTATTTTTAGAGTGCCAATTAATTAGAAGCTTTACTAATTACAGTTCCAAGCAGCTGGTATCTTTCTTTCTGAGAAATTCATTTTCCATCCCGTCTTTGCCTGTGTTAGTCATACATATCAACTTCAGGCTATGACTTACAGATCTGACATGAATATGGCAAAACACAGGGTGTTCTTTGGGATTAATCTGTAATATTTTTAAGATCCACATCAGTTGAAGGATCTGAGCTTATGAAAAGACTGTATCTTCCAGCTTTCCAGAGGAACACAAGAATACCTGGGGAGCTCATTGTGTTCTTGAATGAAAGAGAAAGGAGTTTGTTGTGGGGATCAAGCAAAAAAGGCAGTTTCAAGAGAGCTGATACATTTTTTTTTCGTTCTTCCTCCCCCTCCCCCGGCTGCTTTGAGCAATTCATCATTAGAGGGTCCAGCCTTTGGTCTTTCATGTGACAGAGCCGTCGGCCAGTGGAGGGATACAATGTTAATGACCAATGCTAATGGTCACTGCTGACTTCTGCTAGTTTTGAGGTTCTGGTTGGTGCTGGCTGTCTACCTGCGTGTCAGTGCAAAGTGGCCCCAGTGCTACTGTTGTAAAAGCACAGTTCATTATAAAGTGCTATCCCTTTGTCTATAAAGGTCTGCCCTACATATTCTACATGAATAAATCATTCTGGCTTCCTGGACAGCTGCTGATTTTGCCTACCTAGAATCATCTCACTTTTCCTGTACCACCATCTTGATTTTACTTTGAAAAGCTACTTCCTCCTTCCTTAGTGTGAATCTATGGGAAACAGCGTCACAGAGTGTTGAACTGGGTGGTGTCTAGAGGCCCCACCCAGGCCCCACCCCTGGGGCTTGTGTTTTAGCCCCATCCACAATTCTCCCCTACTATTCTGTTCATCTGCCCATCATCCATTATGACCACACTCACTCATTCTTATCCATCTACCTGGATCTGCTCCCACATGACTGAGAATCTTGGGAGCTCTCTGAGTTGTCATTTTCATTTAGGGAACCTCAGCTCCTCGTCCAGAGCCTGGGTCATGATAGGACTGGTCAGAGGACTAAGCGGAAGAGCTCCTGTCCTGGGTAATGACACGACATGTAGCAGAGCATGAATGGCGTTGTTCACGCTCCATCTAGATGCTTCAAAGTTGAACAAAAACATATTTTTATAGTTTGATGTTTAAAGAACTATATCTGCCTCCACATAAAAATAATCCTATTATTTCTCAAGTTGCTTTTCCCTATAATATTTTTACCCAAACATGCTGTAACTTGGCATTCAGATCACTGAATGAATGGAGGGTGTTTAAGGTAGTTCTCCCTTTGGAAATTGTTAATAGACTTGACCCTGTGGTGATTATTGTCTTATTATCAGTTTGATGTATTAGTTCAGTGTAGTTAAGGTCTTTTTGAAAAGCTGAAGATGTGTGAACTCTTTTGCTTTTTTTTTTTTGGCATATGTATTTGTGACTGAGATTCTTTTTTTTAATGTTTATTTTTTATTTTTTTGAGAGAGAGGCAGAGCACAAGTGGGGGAGGGTCAGAGAGAGGAGACACAGGATCTGAAGTAGGCTGCAGGCTCTGAGCTGTCAGCACAGAACCCGATGCAGGGCTCGAACTCACAAACATTGAGATCATGACTTGAGCCACCCAGGTGCCCCGGTGATGGGTACTTCTTGAAGGTATTAGCAGAACTTTTATCATTACTTCTCTTATTGTAATAAGATTGCAGTGAGATCTTATTGTAAGTAAGATTATCTTAAAGAAGAATTTTTCCCTTCCTCAATTAAGGATTAATGTCGAAACCAACGGAGAATGGAATAGACAGGAATGTGAATTTTTCCTGCAGTACAAAAGTTAACACAGAGTTCACTGAAAGCTGTTCCAGTCAAATGCATGGATGTTGTCTTCAGGGAAGAAGAGAAGTGATGGAGAAAGAAACTTAGAGAAATTATAATTCACCCCTTTACTGTGGTGGAAACATAAACTTTCTGCATATCTCTTTTCATTATTGTTTATGGGCCTTGATGTGCTGATGTCTTGGATCACAGATGCTAAATCATAACTCCGTGCAGGATTAGGTGCTCGAGTCAGAATTGTCCAGGTAATGGGGAAAGAGTTCCAGTTCACAGGTTCTGAATCTTGATTTCAGAATAACACTTCGCTTCTCACTGCTATTTACATTTTGTATAATTGACAGATGCTTTTAGTAATTCTTCTCTGACTTGAGTCTGTTGATTTCATTTTGGGTTTCAGTATGCTAAATGTCCAAACCTTAAGATTGGAATAATTCCAGCTGTAGTATAATGAATAGAAACATCAGGGAAAAGAAAACGGTTTTCATACTATTATTTAAGAGTTTATTATTAGCATCCATTAACATATATTTGGTAAATTGAAAGCTCAGTGTGCTTACATGCTTGGATCTTATCTTATTTAGCTTGGTTAGAGAAGAAAATGTGTTTTGAGCTCTTTAGTTTTGCTACAACTGTGCTGTAACAAAGGAATTTTAGTAGAAAAAATGGATTTGGATCACAGTTTCTTGTGGAGTTTGGTGGAACCTGTCACTTAGGAAAAAAATTGCCTTACTGAAAATGTGTTTGCTTCTCTGCTTACATGTTCTAATCTGGGTTCTGATGTTATATGAACAATTGCCGACAAGCCTCTTTACTTTCCAATAGTCGGGAGTAATAACATTGGTTCTCAATTTTTATTTTGTTCTTGTACCTTTAAAACGTGATTAAAAGTCGGCAGGTTGCTCAGAGTTCTAAGTGAATAGACATTGTCATTAGCTCTTTGATAATGTTCTCTGTGTTCTATAAACCAAGTAATCAGGTTTAGCTTGTACTTGTTGTGTTAAAGTTCCCAGAGGGTTTGCTAATGAAAACAAAAAGGGAATGCGTGTTGTTGTAATAAACCGTCATTTCACTTAAAATAATTTGAAAATGAACACTTTAGCCCCGTGTGCTGTAGCTTTGACCTGAGACTCCCTGGGTTCTTCTCTGTCATCATTTTAGCTATTACAAGTTGGGGTGAATTAACCAAGGTCATGTCTATACCAACATTTTAATTACCTGGCTTTGTTGATGGCTTGTTGAAATTGCTTTCATCTGGCAGGTTGAAACACAACAAATTTATAGTAGGGAGAGCTACTCGGTGGTTCAGGGCTTCTTGATGTGTGCTTCTTGTCATAGGAAGCCTTTATTTAACATTTTAAAAATATACAATAGTTTATAATTTAAAAAAAAACACTTGCATATCAGAAGTGTTTATTGTTTAGAGACTTCCAGTGATTCATGGCATTGCAATATTAACCATAAATCAGGATTCCTCAAGGTAGGCACGGCCTTAGTCGTGGGGGGGCTCTTTGTATTGTGGGGTGTTTGGAGGCATCTCTGGCCTTTAGTCACTAGATGCAGGTAGCCCCTCCCCAATTCTGACAGTAAAATATGTCTCCAGACACTGCCAAATGTCCTCTGTGGAGATGGGAAGAAAAGAATCACCCTAGATTGAGAACCACAGCTCAGAATTATAATTTTATCCAGATTTCATGTTATTATTTCATTTCATTTTTGTTACCCTTTGGTGTGTTTCTATGGCACAGAGAGTCAAGGTTTACATGGTTTTTCCCTAAGAAGTGATTCTTTTTCTTGGATACAAAAAGTAAGTTTTAATCCCTAAGATAGTTTGCCTTAGGGTAGACCTCCTTATATTTTATTTAAGCTGATTTGATTACAGGTAGATTATACAGATTCAAATTTTTGGAAAGCGTGTTTTAGCTATTAAGAACGTAACTACATTATTTCTATATGGTGAAAACTTTTGTGTAGCACATTCGATAATATTTGATTTGAAACCCAGAAGAAAGATATTCTAGTGAGGAGCTTCCCATACTGATGTACCCTTACCTCCCAATGTGAAGAGCATGCATCATAACAAATTCACAATTTAGGGGGCTTCCGGGTGGCTCAGTCAGTTGAGCATCTGACTCTTGGTTTTGGCTCGCATCATGATCTCCCTGTCCTGAGAGTGAGATCCATATCAGGCTCTGCATTGACAGCACAGAGCCTGCTTGGGATTCTCTCTCTCCCTTTCTCTCTGCCGCTCACCACCCCCCTCAAAATAAATAAATAAGCTTTTAACAAGTACACAATTTTAAGTATAGTAGTAATGGAAATTATTATAATGGTGGCTGGCATTCATCACGCATTGATTGTGCCAGGCACTGTAACAAAGTTTTACTTACAGTGAGCCATGTAATGCTTGGAAGTACCCTGAGGTCAGTATTACTGTTGTTATTTTTCTATGTAGAGAGAAAAGCATTAGAAAAGTTTATCCAGTGTAAACTATTGTTCATGGTTGTCACTAGGGCTTGAATCAAAGGTTTCTGATTCTTAACGGTCTTGTTCTCAACTTCTGTGTTGTTATGCCCACCACTTTCTTTTCACTGCACCACCTCCTGGGGCTTATCACCATAAAACTCTCTGGACCCCCATTAACTGCTAATATCTATGTCTTGGCTTGAGGGTCTATCTTGATCCTTCCTGGACGACTCTACCCACACTTGAAGCATGGAGTTTCAGAGAATTAACACCCTGCTCCTTTAGCAACTCTCAATAATGACTGGTTGGAGTGGTTGCACACATATACATACCCTAGGTCCCTGAACCCTAAAACGAGATAGCTCTCAGGCTGCTACATGGGTTCCAGAGTTTCTTGGGATCATTGAGCCCATGTTGATAGTGTATTTGTTTCCTAACATACCCTTTATTAGCTGCCTTTCCCTTTCCCTTCCTCCCCCTACCAGTGACATTTCCCAAGTAAACTACTTGCTCTTGAATCCTTGCCTCAGGGTTGATTTCTGGGGAAACCCAAACTAAGTTGGCTATCTTTACAAAAATTTGCTTTGATGGAGAAGTTGATATATGATTGATGTTGAACCCACACTAGAGTTCAACATTAATGGAATAAAAACTTGTACATTTATTTAGTGGTAGAGCAGCACTGAGATATTTTCAGCTAATGTGTCACACTGTGTTTCTTATGTTATAATATATTTATATGTTACATTGAAATTTAATCTCCTGAGGTGTATAGCCATATGTTGAGCATAAATAAAATGCCATATGGAGACTTTGGTCTCATTAACAATCAGTTTCGCAACTTCCAGAAGGTCTTTGATGACTTTGACATTTTTTACGAGCTTTATTTATATCCTATTTCAATCTATAGTATCTGAATACATACTATGTTTTCAACTAATTCATTCAAGGAATGAATTCAAGGGCATTGTGGCTTCTTACTCTTTGGGAAGCTTACAACCAATTACAGGAAACAAAGTTTGTACTCTTGAAGCAAATTGAAGAACAGGATAAACAATAACATAAATTTTCAATGTTTTGCAATTTACAAAGCACATAGAGTGTTAGAGAAGCCAACTGTATAAAGCAAAGACTCTCAGGCAGCAACTTGTATATTAGTTTCCTAGGGATGCCATACGAAATCCCACAAATTGGGTGGCTTAAAGTACAATAATTTCTTGCCTTACTGTTCTGGAGGCTAAAAGTCCAAAATCATGGTATTGGCAGGGCCATACTCTCTCTTAAGGCTCTAGGGGAGGCTAGAGAGCTTTTCTTGCCTCTTCCTAGCTTCTGGTGGTTTGTCAGCAGTCTTGGCTTATAGATGTACAACTCAAATTCTTTATTGCCACATGGCATTCTCTTCATGTCCTTGACCTCAGATGGCACTCTTCTTCTAAGGACACTAGCCATATTGGATCAAGGGCAAATTCTACTCCATAAACTTCATCTTAACTAATTGCATCTGCAGCATTTTGTCCAAAGAAGGTCACATTTTGAAGTAGTGAGGGTTAGGACTTCAATACATCTTCTTTTGGGGGACATAGTTCAACCCATAGCACTGGGTTGTGGTTTTGTGTCTGTTTTTAACCAGCCATGAATTGGCTTGGGCAAATCCAGTCTCTCTGGCCTCAATTTTATCATCTATAAAAGAAGAGGCATAATAAGAAGTTTCTGTTCTGAGATTCTTTCTTATTTATCCTAACCATCTTGAGTCGTAAGCAGAAGAATTATTATTATTGTTTTCCTATTTTACATTCTCAGACCCAAGAAAATCAAGTGACTTGATCATCGCCACACTACTTCTTGATTGCAAATGGTGGATTAGAGGCCACCAATACTCTTGCCCAATAACAACTAATTTCTCTATATGATAATCTAATTTATAGTGTAAATGATACACATATGAATAGCTCTGCTTCACTGAGCACCTACTAAGATGTAGTTCTGTAAATCTCAACTCTGAGAGTATGTCCAAATCACCTGGGGACCTTTTTATGGTTTTTTTTTTTTTTTTTTTTTT
>NC_043705.1:102279450-102493257 GCF_006229205.1 Suricata suricatta | reverse complement strand
GCCACCCAGGTGCCCAGGGGACCTTTATAAAGAGCACCAATGCCAGGGCTAGTCATCATAGATTATAATTCAAGTGGTTTGAGGTAGGGCTCGGGCACTGAATGATCTTTTTAAGGTTCTCCAGGGGATGCTAATGTGCAACCACAACTGTAAACCACTGATTTAGTCACTGTACTAGATTTTTATATATGAATTAAATATAATCTTTGCAAAAAAAACTTGATATATGTTAGTTTAAAATATTTTATTTGACATAATCAACAGCAGTTGATGAAATAAACATGCTATATTGATATAGTAAATATTTTAATTTAAATGAAAACATATAGTACACACACCATTCTTTAGATACACAATCAAGGCCTTTTCTTTGAGCATCTGTCTGTTTATCGGGGCACAGTGCTTTTTTTTTCTTGCATATAACCATATCCATAATGAATCATCTGTCCTTTTCAGCTTTGGTATCTTAAAGTACAGCAAAAAATTAAGACACAAAGACTTCCAATACCAGCCAAGATGGAGTAACAGGAATGAGATTTACTTTCCCACTTGAAACAACCAGGGGAACATACAAATTATATGAAACAGGGGTTTTTAGGATGTTGGACATTGGGCAGTAAGTAATGATGATCTCTGAAGAACAGGAAACAAGTAAGCAAGCCCCCACATTCGTCCCGGTTTACTACCTGGAATGAGTTTCCAGGCTGAAGTTCACAGGGGGGAAAATCTAGGCAGAGTGAGCATGACGTCATAGAACCAGGAGCCTCTGAGTGCAAGGCAGCTCACATTTGCAAGATAGAGTACAAGACCGAAGAAAACTGCACAGAGAGGGAAGAACTCCAAGGATCTTCAGTAAATAAGTACATTAAAACAATTTTAACTGTACTCCATATATTCAAGAAGCAAGAGAAAAGATTGATAGTATGAAGCTATGGAAAAGATCAGGGGTGCCTGGATGGCTCAGTGGGTTGAGCATCTGACTCTTCACTTCTGCTCAGTTCATGATACCAGGGTTGTGAGATCTAGTCCATGATCTAGATTCTCTGTGTCTTTCCCTGTGCCCCTCTTCCCCCATTTGTGCTCTCTCTCCCTCTCTCAAATCAGAAAAAAAAAATGATATGGATGAGATTTTATAAGTCTATAATATCCATAATATGTAATATATTATATTAATATGTAAATTGTAACTATGTAAATTATATTGTATATGTTATATAATTACTAGTGTATTACAATACATAATTATAACATTTTATTACATACCTACATATATATATAATTTAGCCAAAACATGGAGACAAGGAAATTAAAATGTTGGAGGTGAAAAATGGAATAGATGGGGTTAACAATAGATTAAACATGACTGAAAAAATGTTTAATGAAATGGAAAAGATAGCAACAAAAATAAAAACTATCTAAAATGAAACAGAGCAAATATACTAAAAATAAATCAAAACACTCACAAATGCATGTATACACTATATATTTTAAAGAAAGAACTGAAATGTCTCGTTACAGTTAAGAAGACAACACAAGATGATATAGAATCATTAAAAACAACTGCACCCCCCTCCAGAAAAAAACAGAAAAAGGGAAAGAATAACAAAGACAGGATGCCACAAATATAAAGATGGTATATTTACACGCAACCATATAAGTAATCATATTAAATGTAAGTTGTCTAAAATCTCCAGTTCAAAGATATTATAAGTTTGGGTTTAAATTACCCAAGGGATACAGAAGGGCTGATGCGTAGGGGCACATGTACACCAATGTTCATAGCAGCACTGTCAACAATAGCCAAAACATGGAAAGCCTAAATGTCAATCACCTGATGAATGGATCAAGAAGATGTGGGTTATATATACAATGGGATACTACATGGCAATGAGAAAGAATGAAATCGGTCCTTTTGTAGCAACGTGGATGGAACTTGAGGGTGAGGGTGTCATGCTAAGTGAAATAAGTCAGGTAGAAAAAAAACAGATACCATGTGTTTTCACTTATAAGTGGAACAGGAGGAACTTAACAGAAAAACATGGAGGAGAGTAAGGGGGAAAAATAGATGGGGAGAGAGAGGGAGGTAAACATGAAAGACTCTTGAACACTGAGAACAAACTGAAGGATGTTAGAGGAGGAGGACAGGGAAAGGGAAGGGGGGTGATGGGCATGGAAGAGGGCACTTGTGGTGATGAGCACTGGGTGATATATGGAAACAAACTTGACAAACTATATAAAAATTTTTTAAAAATAGATAAAAAAATAAATGCATGACTCCACTTATATGAAGAATTGTTTCAATATATACAGTATTTTAAATATATGATTCTTTATGATTTTCTTAACTTTCTTTTCTCTAGCTTACTTTATTGTGAGAATACAGTATATAACATACAAAAAAAAAAAGTAAGATCTAGGACGCCTAGGTGGCTCAGTTGGTTGAGTGTCTGACTCTTGGTTTTGGCTCACGTCATGATCCTAGGGCCCTGAGATCAAGGCCCTTATCAGTGTGGAGCCCGCTTAACATTCTCATTCTCTCTCTCTCTCTCTCCCTCTCTCTCTCTCTCCCTCTCCCTCTCTCTCTCTCCCTCTCTCTCCCCGCCACTTGTGCTCTCGCTCTCTCTAGGATAAAAAAGATCTAACTGCAATCTGCCTGCAGTAAAACCACTTTAAATATAAAGACACAAAAGGAAGAAAACCCAAAAAAGGAATAAAATGGTAAATTAGACTTTATCATAATTAAGAACTTCTCCTGTTTGAAAGACACCATTAAGAAAGTGTAAAAACAAGACTTAGTTGGAGAAAATATTTGTAAATTGCGTATGTGATAAAGAACCTGTATCCAGAATATATTAAAAAAATCTCTCAAATCTTAATAAAATTGGGTAAAAAATTTGAACAGACATTTCACCAAAGAGCAAATAAGGGAGGCAAATAAGGATATGAAAAGATTATTAGTTTGGTCCTTAGAGAAATGCAAATTAAAGCCAAGAGATACCTCTTCACATGTATTAGAGCAGCAAAAATTTTAAAAAGAATGACGGTGCCAATTATTGTCAAGGACATATAGCAACAGAACTTTCATACCCCGTCAGTAAAATATAAAATGGTGCAACCACTTTGGAAAACAGCTTGGCAGTTTTGAAAGAAGTCAAACATGTATCCCGTAGATAACACCATCTTTCAACTCCTAAGTATTTACTCAGAATTAAAATGTATGTAAACGGAATTAGTTGTACAGAAAAGTGAATGGCAGCTTCTTTGTTATGGACAAAAATTGGAAACAACTCAATGTCTATCAGCAGATGAGTAGATAAATAAAGTGTGGCATATCCATGGAACTACCAATCAGCAAAAAGGGATGAAATATTACACAGGAAAACAAAGATGAATCTCAACATAATTATGCCAAAAGATTACACCCCCAAAAGAATATATGTTTTATGATTACATTTAAAAAAGAAATGTAGAAAATGCAATCTATCCTAACTGAAAGCAACCCACTGCATTTTGCTGGAAGTGGATGAAATGGAGAAGATCCTGGGCGGTAGAGGCAGGAGGGAGAGATTACCAAGAGACGCAAGGAAACAGTGACATATGACAGGTTCATTATGTTTGTGGTGATAGTTTCATGCATAGCTACCCATGCAAAACTCCTCAAATGGTACTGTTTAAATATCTGTACTTCATATTATGTCAGTTATACTTCTAAATTTATATAATCTTTTATAGTTGTCCACAGTCGATTCACGAAACACTCAATTTTTGGCAATTTCGCTCTTTTCACTCTCAAAATACATTGTTTTAGGTAATATTTAATTACATCATCTAATTAAGATAGCAAGCAAAATTGAAGATATGCTAGCAAAATCAGCATATGCTCCGTAGGGACCAAACACCATGCCTTGTAAAGCAGTCATCGTTTCTGTTAGCATGAGAAGCTGTGGGTCTTTTATATCCTTGTTCAGTGTCTCTGGAACAGCAGCATCAGTGTCCCCTGGGAGCTTTTTAGAAATGCGGAATCTCAGGCCCCAGCCTTCATTACCTAGGTGATCCCTATGCGTGTAAGAGGTTGACAAGTGTTCCATGTAGGAATAACCTACTAGCTTTGAGAATTCAACCTGGTCTGACCAACAGGCAATAAATTTTTTCTCTTATGGAAATAGAGGACTTTAATTCCAAGTATTAGTTAAATAGAGAGTGTTTCACTTATGGTCTGTGGTTATAATTTTTATTAATTTCAAATCAGGCCTTAATGAGAAATAGTTTACATTCATTAATGGTCAACAGTTTTATGTGTACAGGTCTGAGTTTTGAAAAGTATATATGGTCCACAATTTCCAGTTCCTCACACACAAAGTCTGGTTGGGCCCCTTTGAAGGCAATCCTCTCCCCTTACTCGTTGGCCTTTGTAATCACTGATCTGCTTTTCTACTACTAGAATTTTGCCTTTTCTAGAATTTCATGGACATGAAATTACCTAGTATATGATGTGTGTGTGTGTGTGTGTGTGTGTATGTGTGTGTGTGTGTGTTTCACTTAGCCTATGCTTTTGAGATTCATCCCTGCTGTTGGATCAATAGTATATGCCTTTTATTGCTAAGTAGTATTCTGTTGTGTGGATGTACCTTAGAATTGGTGACAGAAGGCAGGACTGAGCCTAGTGTTCAGGGAACCCAGAGAGAGCCATGGGATCCTGTGTGGCTGCAGAGGCTACAATGGTTATGACCTTAAAAATGAGCACCTGCCCCCTCACTCCACTCAGCCCCAAATTTGGAAACATGGGTTCTTGTGGTGAGTGTACACATTTGCCTCTATCTGAAATTCTGAGATATTCTCATCTCAGAAATGGGAGCTGGTCAGGCCATCTGTTTGTCACAAGGCTCTGAGAATCCAGAAGTTTCTCTGAAAATTTCAAGATCCTCTTGTCTCTGGCCATGGAGAGATCCCTCCAGGTACAGCCCTTCTCTCCATACATATAATGCCCTTTGGAGAGGAACATGAGGAGGGAGGGACAGAACAATTCACTTGAAGTGCTGAGTTGAGTATGATGTATTATGTAGAATTATGTGTGTAGAGGTATGTGACGAAGACTGGGCCAATCGGTAAGAAAGCAAATATGTGTCGTTTTCTAAGGAACCTTGTCACACAATGTAAGTTTTGGGCCAGTTTGCTTCTAAGTGCTTCTAATAGAAGTTATTTGAGAAGGTTAGCCTGGAGAACACAAATGGTTATTTCCTACTTTTAACTGACAATCCTGACATTTAAACACATTTTTATCCTCTTGGTACATTTCATCATTTTAGAAAAGTTGAATCTTGTTTTCATCCTGATTTTCAGTTGAGAAACTGAGTCAAACCTCAATTCAGGTTCACTGAAGTCTTTAAAAAAACAACAACAACAGATGTTTGTTTATTTTGGGAGAGAGAGAGAAAGTGTGAGCAGCGGGAGGGGCAGAGAGAGAGGGAAAGAGAATCCCAACCAGGCTCTGTGCTGACAGCCCCTTGCCCATGTCTGAGCTTGATCCCACAAACTGTGAGATCATGACCTGAGCAGAAATCTAGAGTTGGACACTTAACTGACTGAGCCATCCAGGTGCCCCAAGTTCACTAACATCGTATAGTTACTTTCCCTAAGCACCCTCTTATAGTGATCATAATTGGCCACTAGACAACCATAGCAGAACTATAAGATCAGTACTGAAACAAGAAAGATGAAAATAATCATAGGATTTGCAAACAAGATACTTAATTGAGGTCTGTCTCTGAAAGATTAGTTTCCTTTTGTAAGCTGGTGGAATCGCACTTCCCTCGATACCTTGCAAGTATTCTTGATGAAATGCCTGCTTCATGGGAATCATTTTCCTGGTGTTTGGGAATACCTATTTTGGTATTTTGGAATGTCTTATATTTGAGAGCCCACTTACAGGCTCTCAAGTGATTCACTTAAGATTTTCAAGATTTCCGCTTTAGTTATTTTTAAAGAATAAAATAAAATCCAGGCAATATAGCTTTTGATGTGGAAAGTCTGAAACAAACAATTTGATAACTTTCACAGTCAGAGCAGCTAAAGCCCTAAAGTAGAATTCAAAGTTTTTATAAACTCCAAGTGGTAGGTTACTCTTCAGCAAATAAAAAAATGAGTTCTGAGCCTAGAAAGATTTAATTTGAGCACTGAAGTTGAGGAAAAGAACAGAGAATCTAGACATTTATACAGCTAAGATCTACATACACTTTTTAGTATATGCATATACACATATAGAACGATCATTTATCATTTATCCAACAAATGTTTGTCACATACCTTTATTTTTTAAATTTTATTTATTTTGAGAGACAGAGAGAGAGAGAGAGACAGAGAGAATGTGAGACTGCACAGGGGAGGGGCAGCGGCGGGGGTGGGGGGGGTGGAGGGGGTGGGCGGGGAGAGACTCCCAGACAGGCTCTACTGTCAGCACAGGGCTTAATGTTGGGCTGGAAACCATGAACCATGAGATCATGACCTGAGCCCAAATCAGGAGTCAGACACTTAACTGACTGAGCCACCCAGGTGTCCCTGTCATGTGCCTTTAATGTGCCCAACCTCGTCCTCACTCTTATTGAGCTTACAGTGTAGTGGGAAAGACTTAAACAAGTAATCGAAACCAGTCTGGTAAGTATTATGACTAGGATGATGCCTGCTAATGGCTCTCTCGTTCATTCATTTCCCACTCTTAGCAGACTTACTGGTTGACTTCCACAGATTCCATGAGTTCTTCTGTAGCAGCCCTTCCCCCAGCCTTATGTTAAGTAGTTAAATAATCAGAAACAATGATTAATAACAATGGCTAGCCTAGGGAGTGTGTGCTTTATACCAGCCAGGAAAGCTGTGCATGTGACAGAAGCGTTCCTTGGTTACGTCTTCAACTGTATGTACTTGCCCTTCTCCCCATCTCCTCCCAATAAAAGGAGACAGCAAGAAATAAAAATGTTAGCACCTTGGGGGATGCTGCTAGTGATTCCTCTCAATGAGCCTTGGTCCAGAGAGACAGGTCTTAAGTGACTTGGTGCATCTCCCGCGGCACCTGGATAGTTTGAGCATCTTGCTGAGAACTGTGTGTGACTTCTAGGGTGCAAAGGGTGTTTTGACCTATGAATATTTTCACTTCATTCACTAACACTGGAACACAGCCCTAGTTGTGCACACCCCACTTACTGCCTTATTTCAGTTCATTCTTCTAGTGATTCTATACTATAGAGACACTTATGATCTCTATTTTGAGGGTCAGTGGAAAGATGGCAGAGAGGTAAATAACTTGTCTCTAAATCTAGTAATTGGCGGAGGCAAGACTTAAACCCCACAGATCCCCAAGGTTTGTCTTATATGATGCTACCTTCTTACTGTCAGCAGTTTAAGAAGCCTGGAGACTTCTATTTGGGGCTCTAATTAATACCACTTTTCACAACACTGGAGAGAGAAGATTCAGAGGCGAGGTGCCCTTTGGTACCATTTTAGAAAATGTTATCAGGGAAGCAGTGAGCGCTCTCTTTGCTCAACCCAGGACGTTTTGAAAGAACCAGGGAGAGATCTGAATGCGTTTTGGAGTGGACAGTCGGTGTCCTCCAGCTTGGCTGAAAGAGAAGGGCTGGGAGTCGCCAGCTGAAGCCATCAGCCAGATGCCTTATAACAATTTTGAGCCTGAAGCGTCCCCCCAGGACATGACGGCTCCATCCCGATGAAGAGTGTCTTCACCATTGCTTCCTGCAGCCTTGCTCCCACCTGGCTGCAGTTTGAGGCAGCGGGTTCTCATTATGCTTTAATTTTTTAAAAATGTGTTCTTGAAATTGTGTTCTTGAAATTGAATTAAGTTTGCTTCTTTCATGGTGTGTGTTGATTTTGAAATGACTTCCTGGTGGGTTTTCTTCAAGATCTTTAGCCACAAAGCAAAGGTTCTTGGGGTAAAATGAGAGCTCCAACCCGATGAGAAAACAATGTATGATTTTCTTACCTTTAAGTTTAACTCAAAGATGTTGCGCTTGGACCAATCACGGTCTTTACTTCCTCCAGTGTTTTTGCTTTCCCTGCTGGGATGGCCTAAGTCAATTACCTTCCTCTCCCTGAGATGTTGTTAGTCCTTATTCGCAGAACAAAAAAATTCCGACTCTCCTCCAACAAAATTGCCAATCTTCTTGAAATGATTGTACTTTTCATGGATACTGAAATGCACTCTCCATGGGAGACTTGGAGATGAGGGTCAAGAGCCCCTGTCACCGAATCCCAGGGTTCATGTTCATAAAAATGCCTTCTTCCCTTAAATTTTCAAGAAAGGGTCAGGATCAGTAAGGCCTAAATAGTTGTCATCTATTTATGCATTCATTTCTCCATTCAACAAACACGGGATTGAGCATATACTGTGTGCTGGGTGCGTAATAGGAAAAACAGACAAAAATCCTGCCCTCAGTGACATTGTACATCCACGGGAGAGACAGACACCAGACAAACAAACAAGTATGTTAGCCAGAGGAAACTGCCGAAGCGAATAATACATACACAGAGCGGAGGGGAGTGGGGGCAGTCACGTGGTATGTGGGTGTGTGGGAAGGGCGGCTACTGGCTAATGGCAATTTTAGGTAGGTCTCCAGGGAGAGTTTCCCTGAAAAAAAGTGAGGGCTCCCTGGAGGAACATTTTCCAGAGGTGAAAATAATAAGTGCATGAGGTCTGGTTTGTTAGGAGAAAAGCCTGGAGATCAGGGGGGCCAGAGCAGGGGGGCTTGATCAGAAGGGAGAGCAGGAGGAGGTGAGCTCAGAGAGGAGGTGGGAGTAAGATGTGGGTGTCAGGGCAAGGACACTGGCTGTGCCCTGAGCTAGATGGCGGTGCTCCTCGCTAATGGCTTGGTACAAAGTCATAGAAAACTTTTGTGCAGAATAGAGGCATGATCTTAGTTCTGTTGTATTTTTATGTTTTTAAAGTTTATTTACTCATGACAACATGAGGAGGGGAAGGGCAGAGAGAGGGAGAGACCCCTCTGGCAGCGCAGAGCCTGATGTGGGGGCTTCAACCCACAAAACTGCAATATCATGACCTGAGCCGAAACCAACAGTCTGATACTCAACTGACTGAGCCACCCAGGCACCCCTCAGTTGTTTCAACAAGATGGCTCTGGCTGCTATGTTACTAATTCTAAAGGGTGGCAAGCGTGAGGACAGGGAGGTCATTCAGTAGGGGGCTGAAGTAAGGGTTTGGCTTGGACTGATAAACAGAAAAGTGGTTTCCAGGGCTGGGTTATTGGAGTGATTGGAGGTTTTCTCTTTGAAGGTAAATGAAAATGTTTCAAATGCAGAGGCATTTGAAATTTACTGTTGCAATCTTGACAAATGATGTTTTAAAAATGGAATTTGCATACAGCTTTAGCTACGTAAAGCATCAGTGAAGCGCCTATTAAAACCCAACTAGATGGTAGGATTCCTGATCTTCCCCCGAACAAGTTACTTTAATCTCATTGGATAAACTACAGAAACATGTGAACATATGTTCTGGTGTAAATTATGCTTGAATATCTGTGAGAAACCTAATGTTACTGAATGCCCACCAGCTACCAGAGTTCGTGCTGGGAGTTTTCCATAAGCAAGCACACTCAAAACAACCTGTGACAGCAATTTTCAAAATTCTTGGTTCCAGGACCCCTTTAGACTTTTTTTCTTAAATTTTTTAATGTTTATTCATTTGTGAGAGACAGAGACAGAGCGTGAGTGGGGGAGGGGCAGAGAGAGAAGGAGACCCAGAATCCAAAGCAGGTTCCAGGCTGTGTGCTGTCTGCACAGAGCCCAGTGTGGGGCTTGAACTCAACTCACGAACCATGAGATCATGCCCTGAGCTGCAGTTGGACACTTAACTGACTGAGTCATCCAGGTGCCCCCAGATTTTTAAAAATAATTGCAACTCTGGGGCTCCTGGGTGGCTCAGTCATTAAGCACCCAACTCCTTATTTTGGCTCAGGTTTTCATCTCATTGTTGTGAGATCAAGCCCCACATCAGGCTCTCAGGATTGTGCTGGGTGTTGAAACTTAGGGTATTCTCACTCTCCCACTCTCTGCGCCCCTCCCTGGCTTGGGCATGCTCTCTCCCTTGCTTAGAAAATAACATTGAGACCCCCGAAGAGCTTTTGTTAATGTGTGTTATATACATTGATGTTTAATTACTATATTAAGAATTAAAACTAAAACATTTAAAACAATGGTTGACTAAAATAGTTCCCCTTGTATGTTAACAAATAACATATTTTATGAAAATACTGTCATTTATAAAATTTTAAAATGTGGCAGGAACAGCACGGATTAACACTTTTGCATGTCTCTTTAATGTCTGGCTTAAAAGATGATGTCTGGCTTGTCACCTCTGTCTCTTGTGACATATTGTTGACATTGAAGTATATGAAGAGACCCTGACCTCATACAAATATAGAGTGGAAAAGGTAGGAGTGCCTTCATATTCTTCTTTTAGGTCATTGTGGATATTGTCCTTGGATGCTAAACTAAAACTCAACAAGTGGAAGCTTCTAGAAAGTGAGTTGTCATGGGGAATCTGAGGTTATACTAACTTTTTTATTCTAGTAACTTAAAATTCATTGATGACTTTGCATGTTACCCGTGCACAGTGTTGTGACATCATATATTTGTCACTTGGAAAATACTCCCTGAATTATGCAGATATCCAATTGCCAAGATACTTCATTGGATATTTTCTGAGTGTCATACATGTTAGTATTGCCACCAGTCTCATCAGGAACGTCTTTGTGTTTTAGGAAGCTCTCAAGCCATTGTAGCGTCAAATGCAGGTTTTTCAAACTTGGTAGTGAATGTTGTCACTTGTTCTCCTTGAAGTGACAGGCTTGCTTCTTTCATTTTTAAGAAAATGTCTCCCACATATCCAAGTCCCAAGAACCACAGTGTGGATGTCGCCACCTCCAGTGACCACGAGGCTCTATGGTGAAGACTGCTGGTTTTACTCACGACTCAAACAGTTGCCCACCTGCTTTTCCTTGAGATGGTCATTGTGCGTCAGGGAGCAGAGAAAGCACACTCTGTACCATCCGTTTTGTCACAGACAGTATTAAAAAGACAAGCATCCAACTGTCCAGATTTAATATTATTAATCACATTTATTGCTTCACCAAGGCATTTGTATGTGCAAGAAAACTTGCCTCTTCTCTCTATCTCTTTCTCTGTCCGTACTGAGTGCTGGTGAGTACAGTGACTGCTATGATATTCCGGTGTCACTGCCTGGATCCGGGCTGAAGTGACAGCAGTTTTCTCTTCCATTACTTTTGCACCATCAGGGCAAGTGTCAGCACAGTGACAAAAGCCAACATCTTAGTGTTTTTATACAGATGTTTTGTCATTGCAGACTCTGATAGGATCTGGGAATCTGTGCCCATCTCCTACTCCAGCCTGTGGGTTTGTGGGCAACATTTTGAGAACCACTGGTATATGCAATGTGTTTTATAGATGAAGAAAGGTGAGCCGTAGAGAAGCTAGGCAGCTTGTCTCTGATCATGTGGGTTTGGAAGACCCAAAGTTACTTGAAAGTTAGTCTCCCCTGCACCCTGCCCTCTCCTTATAAGAGTAGAGTTTATGCAGAATGTGGAAGGGAGTATGAACTGGATTGTTTGGAAGGACACAGGGGTCTGGATGAGAAGCCTAAAAAAGTGCGACAGTGAAGACTGGAATGGGTGCAGTTTATGTGGTGGATAAAGAAGAGAGAGAGCCTGAAGTGGAGCACCCATTGGCCATTAATAAAGACAGTCTTGGATAGGAAGAAGGGATTAATGGATTGAGGACCTGAGTTAAGGTCAGAGTGAGGCGTCTGACCTTAACTCATGAGGAAGCCTTTAAGTTCTTAAACAGCACAGGTGATGAAAGTAACATGAAACTGCCATTAGTAGTGGATGTTTTACCAAAGAAAAGAGAACAGAGTCAGAGAAAGTCTTGAAGGTCATTGTGGTTAATCAGCATGTGGTAGTCATTTGAACCACAGTCAAAGGGAAAGAAGAATAACAAAAATATATAGAGCCAAGATAAAGCACCCGACGTGTAGTAATTGGTGATAGGGAAATGCAGAGGCAAATGATCTCATTGGCTTCCCAGCTTTCAAGTGAGGCTTTCAAGGGAGATGTGGTATTTCTCAAAGATTGGTGGTGACTATGTGGGCAGTTATGGTGAGCTGGTGATGGTGGTATTAGTGTCGCCAACTGACGATGTTCAGAAAACAGATTTTTGTGCATTAAATCAAGGTTACGGTAGATGTAAAGATGGATTCCCTGAAAGTGGGTGGCTGAGGGTGTATAATGGAAGGTACCTTTCGTTAGGATGGAATGAAGAAGAAGAGCCAATTTAGGAGAACGAGGCTGTGGCTTGAGAGGTGGAAGCACATTAGCAGCCACAGGAGCTGTCGCCGTCATCATCCCTGTGCATTAGTGATAGTAATAACGGTCGTGACTGACACTGAGATCTTCTTACGTGCCAGGCTTGACACACAGTGGGTCATTGGATTATCAGAACAATTTAATGAGTAAGAATCCCCATTTTGGGGGATGAAGAAAATAGGGTTTAGAAACCTTAAACGTTTGTCCAGGGTTGCACGGCTAGGAAGCTGGTTCAGCCAGTCTTGGACTCGGCTCTTTCTGTCTCCAGCATCTCTTTTCCATCTTCATGCCATCTTAGGGAAATCAAGGAGTGGAATGTGCTCAAAAAGGGCTGCATAAAATTCCCACGTGAAGTTGGAGATTTTGAAAACTGACGAAGTCCATCATCACCGGACTTTATGTGAGGTGTCAGTAGAGTGGTGATGTTGGAAGCAAATGACAGGACATGGTGACTGTAACTATGAAAGTATAGCAAATGGATGGTCGTGGGAGAGATTTGGGCATAGAAGAAAGAAAAACCTAAAATAGCTTAAAGTTGGTATGGATTTTTAACTGAGGTGACTTAAGGTGTTTATGTGAGAGGGGGCTGAAGTTAGTTGAAGGTGGATGAGGATGGTGTGTCAGATGACGGAAAGGTTGTTGGTGGGAGGGGACAGATGGGTTTGGGAGAAGCAGATTGGGGGAAATACGATGCGGGGTGCAGGGTGCAACTTCGGCATAAAGGGGGGCCCTTTTTCTGAAACAGCAAGAAGAGTTATTATTATAGAAACTAGAGGGGTGCCTGGGTGGCTCAGTCGGTTAAGCGTCCAACCTTGGCTAAGGTCATGATCTCACCGCTTGTGGGTTTGAGCCCCATGTCGGGCTCTGTGCTGACAGCTCAGAACCTGGAGCCTGCTTTGGATTCCGTGTCCCTCTCTCTCTCTGCCCCTTCCCTGCTTGTACTCTCTCTCTCTCTCTCTCTCAAAAATGAATAAATGTTAAAAAAATAGAAACTAGAATTTGCCAAAATGGGTAAAAGTTATCTGGTAATCCTGAACTGGTGGTCTCAGGGAATTTAGGAAAGATAGAAGCTATCTGTTCTTATGAGGCAAAACACTGAGTTGTAAATCACAGGGTTGAAGGGGACTTTGGATGTTAATACTTTAGTTTATCTCTCTATGTTGTAGTTAATCATTTCATCACACACTTTTAAGGGATCTGCTAATTAACAAACATGACTTTCATGTCCCTTTCTATCTTGTCTCTATAGGCCAGAAGGAGCCCTACATCAAGGCAGAGACCCTGCTGATTGTTTCTGGGCCATATTGGGTGCCTAGCCCCTAGAGTATTACCTGATATATAGCAGGGACTCAAAAATAGTTGTTGCATGAATGAAGATGCCGGTCATAGTCATCTGATGTTTCCTTTAGCTTTGTTACTTCATTCTTTCCTCACATTCGGGTAAAGCTCTGAAATTTATAATATGATTTTAAGTTTTTCAATCATTATAATGATACTGTGTTAGGAATACTCTGACCATTCCCTTTTGATAGATATGAATACTGACTGTCTTGTCTAAGGTTATAGCACAGTGTAGTTGTTTGAAGCCTGGACTTTGAAGTCAGACCTGGTCTGAGCACCACCTCTGCCATTTATAAGCTGTATTCCTTTAGCAAGTTTCTTTACCTCTCCTAGTCTTAGTGTTCTTATCTATAAAAAGGAGACGTATAACTATGTTGTACAGTGATTGAAAGGATTAAATAACATAGTGCCTATCAACTATGGATAACACAAAACTAGGGTGGTATGTGTAGTGCTTAGAGCACAGACTGTGAAGTCAGACAGCCTGCATTTGAACCTTAGCTCTTCAGCTTACTGCTGTGTGACCTTGGGCAAGTTATCTAACCTTTCTGTGTCTCAGTTTTCTCATCTGCAAAATGGGGGTAATGATGACATCACCTAGCTCCTTTGGTTGTAAAGAAGATTCAGTTAGTTAATATCCATAAGATGTTAAGAATAGTGCCTGGTATATGTAAGTACTTGAAATGTTTATTAATACAGGTGTGTGTTATCATTTTTAGTGTTACAATATCAGTGAACTGTCCCCTAATTTCTTCTTGACCATCACTTCTGAATCACAATTAACTCTCCAAATCTTATATTACCTTATAAATGTTACTTGCTTTTGCCGCATACCTTGCCAAATACTTTAAGAAGATCTATTATTTACTAAATGTGACCTTTATCCCCCTCCCTCTTTTCCTTCCTTCCTTGGAGCCTCCATGCACAGTGAGGAGCTCAACATGGGGCTTGAACTCAAAACCTTGAGATCAAGACCTGAACTGAGAAGAGTCATATGCCTAAAAAACTGAGCTGCTCAGGTGCCCCTTATGTCCCTTTCTTTCTTTCTTTTTTACTTTGTTTGTCACAATGAGCACCAAAATATCTAATGATGGGCAGAAAAGGAGAAGCATCCAGGATTTCAATATTTTGATGATTATGTCATCTGCCCTATGCTTATAAAAGATAACCTTAAAATAATATTTACCCTAAATCATCCTTTGTTGGACTCCTTCTCCACCTGCCCCGATTTCTTCCTTCTGAGAAACCCACCTTGTGGGTGTCCTGCTCCCATGTCAGAAACAAAAGGAAAACCCAAAAATGGTTTCAGAGGAGACATGTGAAAACATCGCGTTGAAATGCTCTCAAGACGATGCCTTTTTTGTAGGTGACCCTTGTTCCATCTCTGCTGCTGCAACCAAGAGGTCGCTGTGCCCGATTATTATTTTAGCTTATCACTATCAACAAAATGAATAGAGTCCATTTGCACAATTGTTGCTTTCAAAATAAATTACCCAGGATGAAAATCTTTGCAGGGTCAGAGAAATAGATAAATGTTCTCAGCAGGATGTAGGGGTGGGGATGGGGTACACTGCACTGTATTTCAGCTTTGTAACTTGCACGGAGGCACTTGGAAGCAAAGTGTCTGGAGTCAGAGAGGGGACCCAGCAGAGGCATTTGCTGTAAATTCCTATCATAAGATTGACTGTTCTTGCTAATCAAAGTGACATTCCCCTTGATATTTGGAGCCCTAGCTTACAGGATTAGAGCATGTTGGAGCAAAAATCTTTCAGTGGAATAAATCTCTCCTGGACAAATGAGACGTCCACTGTCACAGACCGTTGCTGAAACTGCAGGGCTGGAGTACATCCAGAATGTGGTCCAGGAAGCCCCAGACCTGTGTTTGTGTCTTTAGGATGTGCTTACCTGTCTGCCAAAGTCCTTATTGTTTAAGAAAACTTTTGCTAGGGACTGTGGTAAGCTGGACCTTATGCCAGGCAGTGAGATGGTAAGAAATGCGTGGGTGGGCATCTCCGTCTGCCTGGGGAGTCAGATAAGTGAGCAACTATGATTAAAGGTGTGTTGGTTCATAAACAGAATGCGGTGGGAACACAAGCAAGAAGGTAAGAAGAAGAGAAATTGCCGTTATGAGCATTTTCTGTGAGCCAGGTAGGGTGCCATTCCGTGGGGGACCGAGAGGAAGGTAGAGAATTGGGCTTTGGGGAGGTAGCAGGCTGTGATGGAAGTTTCACCTGGAGGAGAACCTGTTCACGAACGACCGGCCAGGGCACGGGTGGTGGAGGGAGAGCTGGGAGCGAAGGGCTGGAGATGAGGCTGAGATGACCTTGGGCATTATTCTGCCTGCAAGCGGGACGTGCCACCACGTCTCAAACACGTAAGAAGTACATCATTAGATTCGTGATCTTAAAGCTCCGAGGGTAGCGTGTGGGATGCGGTGGAGAGGGAAGTGTCCGAGCTAGAAAGTCTGGTTAGGAGAAGATGACAGTTGCCAAAGCAAGAAATAATGAGAGCTGGACAGACACGTTAGGGGAGAGAAAGGCAAACAGACAGTGGGTTGAAGCAGTGGGACATGTGACACCGTCACAACAGCTCCTGGAAAGGGGGAGGACCATCGCCTTTTCTAGCACCTCTTACTCCGAATAGGTGATGATGCAGTTACTTAATAAAGATGAGGCTAAGGAAGGAGAACGGGAAGTTAATAAGCTATTATGTCCTGGGGGAAGGGGTGCCTGTAGGCTTAATTTCTATCCCTGCAAGGACTGTGAGAATGTCTCCAGTCAAAATGGTAGTGATGATTAAATGAGATAATTATGCAAAATCTTTAGCATAGTGCCTAGGACGTAATACCTCACAATAGGTATGGTCTCCTCTTCAAATTCTCTCTCTCTCTCTCTCTCTCTCACACACACACACACACACACACACACAAACACAGACACATACACACACACAAAACTCCATAGCTTATTGACATCCTTAATATCTTGCCCCATATGTAATCATATTTTTAATGCTTGCAACATAATTTTTTTTTAGTTTTTTGAATTTATTTTTTTACATTTATTTTTGAGAGACAGAGCACAAGTGGGGGAGGGGCAGAGAGAGAAGGAGACACAGAATCTGAAGCAGGCTCTAGGCTTGGAGCAGTCTGCACAGAGCCTGATGTGGGGCTTGAACTCACAAACTGTGAGCTGAAGTCAGACGGTCAATCGACAGCCACCCAGGTGCCCCTTGCAACATACTTTCTAAAGTCCCAAAACATTGCTCTTAAAAATTGAGAGGCAGGCAACATACAAGTGACTGTGAACAGAATTCTTTCCCAGAATATTATAGGAAAATTAAAGGTTGCTATGTGTTTGTAAGAAAATTGTAATGTACATCATGTACATTTTTTTTTTTTTTTGCCAACTACTGAGCAGTTTGGCCTAAGTTTTTTATGAAGTATTTTTCTAAGTACCATGTAAGGCCAAATGCTGTCCTAAGAGAATCAACTGCCATAGCTCTGAAATACTTTTCCTGGTCTGGTTGTGGACTGCCATTTACACAGAAAACATGGCTGGTCTGGCGTGGGCATGCTGTCGGTTGATAATGTGTGATCCAGAAAAATGAGGAGATCCAGCATTGTTGTTATTTGAAATGTTCTTATAATTGGAGCAATAAACTTATATAAAAACTTTATGGTTAAAAAAAAATCTGTTCTGGAAAAAGCTCGGGCATCTTCTTCAAAACTAAGTAGATATCCCCTTCCTAGAAGCCAGCCTCTGGGCAGATCTCCAGGAGGTTACAGCTTCCGCAGAGCCTCTCCTTACCCTGGTTAAGGGACCTTATGGTACCTGAGCAACAGCTTCATGCCTCTAGGGCATCTTCTTTGGTTTATGCCGTCCTATGTGGGGCCCTCCCTCCCCAAGAGAATGCTGAGTTTCACTTGGTGGATGTCCAAACCAGTTGCCACCATTTCAACATGCTTCAGTTTAGCCAAGATTTCCATTAGCAGTCTTTCTTCTCCACTCAGGAATGTTAATGCCTAACCTCTCTTCCCCTGGGACTTCTCTCCTAGCACCTGATATTGCCTGCGTAATCAGGATCTCATGGAAATGAAAATTGAAGTGGCATGATGAGAAATTCTTTAAGAGTCATAAAAGCTGAATTATAATGAGGCTTATTAACTGTGTGACCTTGGGCAAGGCAAACCCCTCTGAGTCCTAGTTTGATTACCTCTAACATGTGGATCATGATGCCTAGTACTCAAGGTTATTGGGAAATTTAAATGAGATACTGTATACATGAGCTCCTAGGACAATGCCTAGTACATGTAATTGCTCAATAAATGTTGATTCACAAAGAGTTAAAAAAAATCCCTATTTAAGGATTTGCATGTTAGAGAATCAAGGGGAAAATTCTTTGTGAGCTTCCTATGTTACAAATGTCAGATTTCTTTGGAAAGAAGCCTGATTCTGAGCTAACAGATCATTTGGATTGGAAACTTCTAAACATTCATTCACAGTTGTCCTTTGGGCTTCAAGAATTTTAACTTGCAAAATGCCATGCTGGTGAGGCAAAATGCCTTATTATGGCGACAAATTCAGTAGTGTAAATACCTTGCTGAATTTTGGCAGTTTATCCATCAATAAATGTTCTTAAAGATAACATGCATGAAAATTATAGCAACTTCCATTTTTTTTACTGTTTTTATTTATTTATTTGAGAGAGAGAGAGAGAGAGAGAGAGAGAGCGAGCGAGCAGGGGAGGGTCAGAGAGAGAGGGAGACACAGAATCTGAAGACAGGCTCCAGGCTCTGAGCTGTCAGCACAGAGCCTGACGTGGGGCTCGAACCCACAAACTGTGAGATCGTGACCTGAGCCGAAGTCGGACGCTTAACTGACTGAGCCACCCAGGCACCCCTAGCAACTGCCATTTTGAGAGCTTTTTCTGCTTTAGGCACAGTCTAAACTCTTTGCATACAACTTCCTATTTAATTTCTGCAACACGGCAAGAAGGGCGTTCCTCTCCCAGTTTTACAGCTCAGAGAGGCTGATTTAATTCCTCAAAGTAATATAGATAACACAAGTAAGACATGAACATCAAAGTGTGTGATCCTTTCTGACCCATTAAGCTTCTGCGTTGTACCCGGAACTGCAGAGAGAGGCCCCCACAGGACACCGTATAGAATTACAGCCTGGGTTAGACTGTTCGTGATATTGGGGTCTGGGTAGTGATTGAAGGAAGCCAGATGCTATATGAGGCTTGGGAAGGATGGCTGAATGGAAGGGAGATGTAAGTAGTATCACTCTCAAGACCTTTGTGAAGATTGTGCCTAAGGTTCTGCCCAGGGGTATGGCACGAGAGGGTGAGAAGTGTTGAGTCCTGCTCGCACTCCGTGTACGAGGCTGGGCACCTGCGGGGCTGTGGCTGACATGGTGATGGGGACCATTTTCCCACTGGCTCAGAGGCACCACATGGGCTGACAGCACCCCGGCATCGGCCCATTTCCCTTCCACGCCAGCCCGTGCTTCATCAGCACACAGAGCTCGCAGTCACGAGAGCTGGGAGGGAAGAAGGCTGGAGAGGGAGCAGAGACCCATTCCCTTAGCAAATGGAGTTCAAAGGAAGGTCACGATAAAACAAAATATTTTGGAAAGAGGAATCAAAGGCAATTAGATGTCTGCAAGGACTATAAACCCACTGAGTAGAATATTGATCTATTATTTGAAAGGTCCATGACAAAGCTGGGGGGGAAATTGCCCCTTACGGTAGAAACGTGCTCAGATACCTAGTAAGTAACCACCAGCATACAAGAAACTGTAAATATTAATGAGGTGACAGGGCAAGCATTTTAAAAGGAGCTTTCTTTTTCTGAGTATCTTTTGTGGAGGGGAAAAAATCTTTAAACTTTCAAGGGATGTATTTTCTCTACAGTATATACTGGAGTCTTATAAAGCACTGCTTCCTGCCAGACTCTCTGCAGTGGACTTTATATTCTTTTGGAGAGAGGCATTTGAGAACCTCTGAAGGCAGGTCAGGCCTACAGTATTATGAATTTATAGTAACAAAGGAGAGAGAAAAGAGACCAACTGAGACGATAGAAGACGATGAGTTATGACTCCCTTATTTTGGGGCATGTTGGAATTATCTGGAAAAAATGAAAGAGTCATAGGCTCATGTTCGGGGACACGGAGTGTAAGGCAGGGGCTTGTGAATGAAGACATGATCACCAGGGGAAGGTTGAATTCATATTTTGACTTCTCGTGCTTGTGAAAAATCCCCTGCACACAGGAGTGATTCTTAAGAAAACATTCTAGGTAATTAAGTGATTCTTTGCTTATATCTTTATGTCTATGTATTTTTGAAGAAGAATATTTATATACCTGGACCCTTGTCCTGGCATTTAAATTAAATAGCTTTAACCCTATGATTGTCTACAGCCTGAATAAATATGCATCCAAGTGTGTGAACTTCAGGTTTATCACCTGTTAAATGACAACAATCATAGGATATATGCCTGTTTTCTCTGTGGGATTGTTGTACGACTCAACAGCATCGTGAACTCGTGAAATGTTAGAGCTGGAAGAGACCTTTGGGACTGTTAGCTCGTGTGCTATGTTGGAAGTGGGATACAGGGGTGAGGTTCGCTTACTTATCCTCATCTCATGGCACGGCTGTGCTGTTACACGCTGGCAAATCCGGGTAGTAAGTGGCATGTGATTTCCAGCTAGTGCTCGCTAGTTTCTGAGCTGCCTTTCCTGGTAGTGGTTCTTTTGCAAAATGCGTCCCTGGGAGATGACTGGAAACAAGCAAACCTACCTAATGATATAGGTCCCGATGGGATGGGGAGAATAAAAAACCAAACACTTGCTGCTAAGCATGTCAACTTATTTTTTTTTAATATAGCAGATTAAGATTTAATTCACATACCATGTACAGTTCACTTACTTAAAAAGTGTGTCGTTCAGGGACACCTGGCTGGCTTATTCGGTTAAGCTCCAACTTCAACGCAGGTCATGATCTCACAGTTTATGGGTGCAAGCCCTACATCAGACTCTGTGCTGACAGCTTGGAGCCTGGAGCCTGCTTCAGAAACTGTATCTCCCTCTCTCTGCCTCTCCCCAATTTGCACTCTGTCTCTATCTCAAAAATAAACATTAATTTTTTTTTTAAAAAAGTGTGTAGCTCAGGGGTTTTTAGTATATTTATTGTTGTATGGTTTTAGAACATTTTCATTGCCCCAAAAAGAAACCCTGTCCCCATTAGCCATTACTCCCCATTTCCCTCTCCCTTCCAAGCCCCCGGCAACCACTAATCTCCTCCATGTCTATCTGGACATTGTATACACATGGGATCATATGATATGTGATCTTGTACAAATAGCTTCTTTTACGTAGCATGATGTTTTCAAGGTTCATATATGTTTTAACAGGTACCAGTACTTCATTCCTTGTCATGGCTGAGTAATGTTCTATCATATAGATATACCGTATTTCATTTATCCAGTTATCCAGAATACTGGCTTGCTTCTGCTTTGTTATGAATAATGCTGTTATGAACATTTGTATACAGGGTTTTGTGTATTCACTGTGTATACATTTTTGTATGTTCATTGTGCATACAGGTTCATAATGCTGTTATGACACTTGCATACAGGTTTTTGTGTATTCATTCATTTTTGTGAATCCATTCATATATTCATTTCTCTTGGGTGTATACCTAGGATTACAGTTGCAGGGTCATATGATAACTCTGTGTTTGACTTTTTAAGAAACTGACTTTTTTTCATGGGTAGCACCATTTTACATTCACACTAACATGGGCTGCTCTCTGTTTTATTAATTTTTATCCTCTTAAAATTTATCTTCTATTTTCTTTCTTCTGTTTGATTTGGATATTATTGCTCTTTTTTTGTCTTTAGTGATGGGAGTCGGGGCATTGATTTGAGACCTTTTTTGTTGTCTAATGTAGGTGTTTTGTGCTGTAGAGTTCCCTCTCAGTATTATTGTAAATGCATCCCACAAATTTTGATACATGGGTTTTCATTTTCATCTTGTTAAAACTACTTTTTAAATTTCTTTTTTGATTTTTTAAATCAAGAATTATTTAGAAGTATATAATACAGTTTCCAAGTATTTGGGGGAATTTTGGTTATCTTTCTGTTAATTTATAATTAACTTCTGTATTAGGCAGAAAATGTACTTGGTATGACATGAATCCCTTTAAATTTATTCAGATTTTTTAATGGTCCATATATAGTCTATCTTGGTACATATTTTGTGTGCACTCGAGAAGAAAGTGTATCCTTCTATTCTTGGGTGGAGTGTTCTATAAATGCTAATAAGGTTAGTTGATAAAACATGTTGTTCATGTCTTCTGTAGCATTACCAATTTCTACTCGTTCTGTCATTTATTGAGAGGGGAATGTTGAATTCTCTGGCTGTAGTTGTGGATTGAACACTAGTGTTTTTAAGGCACAGAAAATGTTCCTTTCTGCAGTTCTTCAGAGTGCTAATTGCCAGACATACGAAGAGGAATAAAGGATAATGGCTCCTATAATCATGGAGCGCACAGTGAAGCACAGAGTGCATCCTTCAAATAGCTTGGATTCACTTTTTTTTTTTTAATTCTATTTCCACTGGTCCTCTCTAGCCTAGTCTCTCTTCATTTTATACTCAAGTTTCTGCAAATAGTTTTTTGCTCTATTCCTTCCTTTCTCTGAGCCATTTTTTCCTACTGAGTCTGGCTAATCTTCTAAGGACAGTTGTCACTGTATTCCTCCATTCCTGTTGATCTGGGCTCCAGCACAATGACTCATGAAATGTGTCATGATGCTCAGTTATCATTGACACCTCGCATCTGATAAAAGAGCTCTTTACTTGGTCCCTTTGTCTTTTTCCAGTACTTCATGTCCAACCTCCTCCTTGTTCCTTTTTGAGGTAATCCTTAAACTAGATATGCTCTATTAATCTTAACTCTCCAATACTTCTTGACATAAAAGATATGTCTGTTCCCTCTAGATGCAAATCATTTCTCTAGTTCCTAATGCTCACATTCGATGTGGTGTACCTGAGGTGAAACATCTTTCCAACTAATAAGACATCTGTAAGAAGTTAATATTTTTAGGGGCAGAGGTTATTAATCATTTGGGTTTTTATGTTCTCATGGCCACCATTGGTGTCTTGCCTATCACTTGGTTATGGCCATAGTAGGAAACCAATAACATTTCATTGAATTTAATTGAAATACTGTTCTTTCTGATTTTAAATCATATGCCATTTCTCTTAGAAAAGCCATTACCAAAAGAATACACACATATTTATATTTCAGTAAGAGCATACCTCTTAAGAAGTTAAAAAAGCACACCACTTTGCAGTTATAATTTTATGACTCATCAGGGGAAAAAAGTACTGCTAAAAGGAAGAGACGAAGCAACTCAACCAAGGTTTTAAATTAGTTAGTCTTCAGTTTTAAATACCGTCTCAGAAAATTTAACATGACGTCTATTTTTAATTTTTAAAATTGTTCTTCTCTTCAGCCAGGATCAATTTTTATATTGTCCTAACACACTACGGGGAAACAGTTCACTATACCGTAGGCTTTTTTGAACATTTACACCATTGCTCATATCAGCAGGAGACTTCTTGGAATTCAACAGCAATTTTTGTGACCATATATGCTTTATACAGTGTTTCACACTTTTTTCTTCTTATTCTGCCTTAGGTTTTCATAAGAAGGGAAGAAGAGCACTCCTCATCTTATAAAAAATGAGGATCCCCCTCTGGCCTAAGTCAGTTGCAGGGAACATATTTTTATGATGTTACGAAGAAAAGAAAAGAATGTTTTTTACAATTTACCACAATGTGAGTACAGATGTGCATTGAAAATAATAGCAACAACAACAAATCATGGGATGTGTAGAAACTTCTTGAAATAGGATAGAAAGCTTAGTGACTTTGGGTTTGTCAAAGATTTTTAATATGGCGCACAAAAAGTAAAAATATATGAAGTTAAAAATTATGTTTGCTCTTTTGGAAAAGCATGGTTAAGGACATGAAAATGCAGGGCACAGACTGAGAGAAAATATTTGCACAATAGATATCGAACAAAAAACTTGTATCTAGACTATATAAAGAACTTTTATAATTCAATAATCAGAAAAGAAAACCAATGCATATGGGATCAAGATTTAAACATGGTACCAAAGAACATATACAAATGGAAAATAAACTTATGAAAAAAATGCTCAACATTGCTAGTCATTAGGGAAAGGCACATTTAGGCCACAAGGAGAAATCATTACAGATCCCTAGAAAGGCTAAAGTTAAATAACAACAATCATGAAAATACCAAGTGTTTTTGAATATGTGAAGCAAGTGGAAGTCTCATTCATAACTGGTGGGACTGCAAAATGGTCCTGCTGCTTTGGAAAAGAGTTTAACAGTTTCCTAAGAAGTTAAACTACATTCATTTAACATATGGTCCAGCCATTGTACTGCTAGGTATTTACCCAAGAGTAAAGAAAGCATATGTCCACACAAAAGAACTATACATTCACTGGAGCTTTATTTGTAGTAGCCCAAAACTGCAAACAACAAAAAATGTCTAACAAGAAGAGATGAATGGATAAGCAAATTGTGATATATACATACTATGGTGAGCTTCTTGGCAATAGAACAGACTATTGGTGCATGTGATACCATGGATGAAAATCAGAATGCTTATGGTGAGTGTTCATTGCCAGGTAAATAAATGAGTGCATATCGTGGGATTCCATTTATATAAAATACCAGAAAATGCAAGATAACCTATGGCAATGTGTAATTCATGTCATTTTTGCCTGGTTAGGAAGAGGGTGATTGGAGAAGGGTAGGAAAGGGAGATGACAGAGGAATACATGGAAAGTATTGGGTCTGATGGATGTGTTCATCATCCTCATTGTAGAGATAGTTCCATAGGCATGAATTTATGCCCCAAATTACCAAACTGTGCTTTTGGAATATATATGGTTTAATTCATGTCAATTATAACTTAAGAGATCTTTATAGAAAAATGAAATAATATAAATAAAGATGATAGAAATGAGTGCTTTGTAGAACATTTTACTTGGGAAATGCCTATCAAACTTAACAACCTGGTACATTTGCTCTTAAGGACTCTTGCAAAATATGTGATATTTCTCTAGGTCTCCATCTGCCTTCTACCACGCTGCAGCAATTTAAAGATGTTTCTATATTCTCAAAAACTGATGTATTATTTTTAACCAGAGTTTAGAATTTAGTCAAGATGGCTTGACTTTTTTTTTGTTTAGGTTGTAGTTGTTAATGGCTTGCTCGCTCTTTCTTTTCTTTTTTCTCTTTTCTTTTCTCTGTTTCCTCACTTCCTTCCTTCCTTCCTTCCTTCCTTCCTTCCTTCCTTCCTTCCTTCCATCCTTTTTTTACCTACCTTTCAAAGCCATGATGGCAACTTCCCGGGCCAGAGGCAAGGATGTCTGGCAGTATTGTGACAATTCTGTCACAATCTTCTGAGGAGTGGGCAGAATCTCCTAACACCCACTGCTGTCTCTTATAAGTTGATGGTACTTTGGATGGCCTCATAGAGTTGGAGAGATGTGGCTAATGAAGAATGCACATCATTGCAATGTTCCAAGAATTGATGAGCAAATAAAACATTGAAAGCATGCTACACATCATCTGAGAGGGGCGCCTGGGCGGCTCAGGCAGTTAAGCGTCTGACTTTGGCTCAGGTCATGATCTCACAGTTTGTGGATTTGAGACCCGCCCCGCGTTGAGTTCTGTGCTGACAGCAGGAAGCCTGGAGCCTGCTTCACATTCTGTTTCTCCCTCTTTCTCTCCAGCCCTCCCCTCCTCATGCTCTGTCTCTCAAAAATTAATAAACATTAAAAATATTTTAAAAAGTCATCTGCAAACCAGGTCTGATCATCTCTACCCATTCTCTAGCATCCAGCTGATTTTCAAAGATGTTTTGAGGCTGACATGGTTAAGAACATTTCATCTCTATATTTGGAATGACATCAGTATAAGAACATCTGTATATCTTCCCATTTTTGGGAGCAGTATCACACTTTCTAAAAATAAAAAAAATGCAAAACACATTGGAAAGCACCACATGAATGGAGGTGGTTGTGTTATAGCTAATAAAATGTACCTTCCTTTTGACGTGCCTTAATAACACTTCTTGTAAAATAACTTTTTAGATTTTAATTTGAAAAGTAATATACTTATGCCAAGCCTTTTGACCTTTGAAGATAATTTACATATTTTTAAGCATTGTAAGTTATAATTTTAAGTGTTTTTGACTACAACTTAAGCTGTATTTCCTAATGTCCTCTGTTTGTGATAAGAGGCACAAGTTGTAGCCCTCTCCATGGTATTTGGTTATGTGGGCTTACTTTAGAATATTAAAATGACATTTTATCACTTGATTGCTAGTCAGAGGACAAGAGGCTATTAAAAAATTTAAAGCCTTTTACCTCTTTGGTTAGATTTATTTCTAGGTATCTTAATTGGTTTTGGTGCAATTGTAAATGAGGTTGATTCCTGCATTTCTTTTTCTGCTGCTTCATTATGGTGTATAGAAATGCAGCAGATTTCTGTATGTTGATTTTTTTATCCTGTAGTTTGATGAATTCATGTAGTAGTTCTAGTCATTTTTGGGAGGAGCCTTTCAGGTTTTCCACATAGACTATCATGTTGTCTGCAAATAGTGAAAGTTTGACTGCTTGCCCATTTGGATGCCTTTAATTTGTTGTTGTTGTTGTTGTTGTCTGATTACTGAAGTGAAGCCTCTAGTGCTACGTTAGACAACGATGGTGAGGGACGCCTGGGTGGCTCAGTCACATGAGGGTGTGACTCATGATTTAGGCTCAAGTCATGATCTCAGTTTTGTGAGTTCAGACCCTGTGCTGGGCTCTGCACTGACATTGTGGAGCCTGCTTCAGGTTCTCCTTTTCTCTCTGTCCCTCCCCCACTCACTCTCTCTGTCTCTCTCAAAAGAAATAAACTTAAAGAATTAAAGACAAACCAACAAACAGTGGTGAAGGGTGGACATCCCTGTCTTGTACTTGACCGTAGAGGAAAAACTCTCAGTTTTTCCCCACTGAGGATGATATTAGCTGTGGGTCTTTCATGTATGGCTTGTACAATGTTGAGGTATGTTCCTTAATCATTTAGTTGAGGGTTTTTATTAAGAATAGATGCTCTATTTTGTCAAATACTCTTTCTGCATCTACTGAAAACTATAGAAAGCTTATGAAAGAAATTGAAGAAGACACAAAGAAAAGGAAAAACATTCCATGCTCATTGACTGGAAGAACAAACATTGTTAAATATACTATGCAAAGCAATATACACATTTAATGCAATCCCTATAAAAATACCACTAGCATTTTTTACAGAACAAACAAACCAAAATTTATATGGAATCACGAAAGGCCCTGAATAGTCAAAGCAATGGTGAAAAAGAGAAGCAAATCTGGAGGCATCACAATTCCAGACCTGAAGCTGTATTACAAAACTGTACCATCAGTATGGTACTGGCACAAAAACAGACACATGTGATCAGTAGAGCAAAATAGAAAACCCAGAAATGGACCCACAACTATATGATCAATCTTTGACGAAGCAGGAAGGAATATCCAGTGGAAAAAAGACAGTCTCTTCAACTAATGGTGTTGGGAAAACTGAAGAGCAACATGCAGAGAAGTGAAACTGGACCACTTTCTTATACCAAACATAAAAATAAAGCTGAAATGGATGAAAACCTGAATATCGGACAGGAAACCATCGAAATCCTAGAGGAAAACACAGGCAACAACCTCTTCAACCCCGGCCACAGCAACTTCTTACTAGACGTATCTCTGGAGGCAAGGGAAATCAAAGCAAACATGAACTATTGGAACTTCATCAAGATAAAAAGTTTAACAGCAAAGGAAACAATTAACAAAACTAAAAGACAAACTATGGAATCGGAAAAGATATTTACAAGTGCCATACCTGATAAAGGGTTAGTATCCAACATCTATAAAGGACTTCTCAAACTCAACTTCAACCCCCCTCAAAAAATCCAGTTAAGAAATGGGCAGAAGACATGAACAGACATTTTTCTAAAGGAGACATCCAGATGGCTAACAAGACACATCAGCAAATGCTCAACATCACTACTCATCAGGGAAATACAAATCAAAACCACAATGAGATACCACCTCACACCTGTCAGAGTGGCTAAAACTAACAACATAGGAAAGACGAGGATGCGGAGAAGGAGAAACCCTCTTACACTGTTGGGGGGAATACAAACTGGTGTAGCCACTTCAAGAACAGTAGGGAGGTTCCTCAAAAAGTTAAAAATGGAACTGCCCTGTGTCCCAGCGGTTGCACTACTAGGTATTTACCCAAAGGATCCAAGCATATTGATTCAAAGGGGCACCTGCAACCCGATGTTTATAGTGCATTATCAACAATAGCCTAACTATGGAAAGAGCCCTAATGTCCAATCACTGATGAATGAATAAAGAAGAAGATATTGCTCAGCCATCAAAAAGAATGATATCATGCTGTTTGCAGTGATGTGGATGGAGCTAGAGTGTGTTATACTAAGTGAAATAAGTCAGAGAAAGAAAAATACCACATGATTTTACTCATATGTGGAAGTTGAGACACAAAGCAGATGAACACATGTGAAGGGAAACACACACACACATAGGAGAGAGGGAGCAAACCATAAGAGACTCTTAACTGTAGAGAACAAACTGAGGGTTGATGGAGGAAGTTGGGTGTGGGATGGGCCAGATGGCTGATGGGTATTAAGGAGGGCCCTTGTTATGATGGGCACTGGGGGTAGTATTTAAGTGATAAGTCACTAAGTTCTACACCTGAAACCAAATTTACCATATATGTTAACTAGAATTTAAACAAAAACCTAAAACGCAAAAAAAAAAAAAGTAAGGCAATTTAAGGACATAGATAATCTGCCTTTGTATGATCTTCACTGTACTTAAATAAGAAGATATATTTTTACATAACAACTACATGAAAATACTAAGTAAAGTATATACTAGCTTTGATAGATTCTAATAAAAACCTGGGACAGTAGAAACTAACAGACGAATTTAATTTTTATGACTACTATACAATCAGCATTTTGTGATACCTTCATTGTCTTCAAGAAACTTAGGGCTCTGTTGAGATGCTCAGAAAACCTTCTCAGCTTCAATAATCTTTTATTTGTGAATGATCTGCCAGGGACTTATGGGCTTACAAAAAATTAAAGCCTAAATAATCCCAAAGGATTTCTGCAAATGCAAATGTTGTTGAGAAGAAGGCTGTGGCTGTTTGTGCCAGGATTAAGTTAAATCCAACTGTGTCTTTAATTAGAAGTGTCTCCAGATCATATCAACCCTACCACATCCTGAAGCCATCAACCTAGGTTTTTAAATGCTCACTGACGCTCGGTACCCACATGGCATTCTGGTGCAGTTTGCCAGGTTACTCATGGCCAATTTCAGTCAGTATGAAGAACGCATGTCTAGCAATAGAATTTGGCTAGTAGTTTTAAGTGTGAGACAAAGTTCTTTCCAGGAACTGGGAGGAGTATAGTGATGTAAATCACAGCATAACGGAGCCCATTGTCTTTCTGTGCCACCCTTTTCTCATCTGTCAAGTGGGTTTAAATTTTTTTAACATCTTATTTTCTTTACTGAGAGACACAGAGAGACAGAGCATGAACAGGGGAGGGGCATAGAGAGATGGAGACACCGAATCTGAAGCAGGCTCCAGGCTCTGAGCTGTCAGCACAGAGCCCAACATGGGGTTCAAACTTGCGAATGCAAGACCCATGACCCATCTAGGCGTCCTTGTTAAGTGGGTTTATAACGGTACCTGCAATTGATGAGTTAGGGTGTTTTCGGACTGTACCCAGTCCAGAGCGAGCATTCAATAATTGTGAGTGATTCTCACTTTAAAACAGTTTTTACTATAAATAGGCAAATTAAATGGTGAAGTTCCTTCAATACATTTTGCCCCAATGTCCTTGTATAAAAATTCTTGGGGTTAAGTTAATGCTTCTCAAAGTATATTTTGAAAAGCATTCATCCTGCTGGATTAATTAATATATTTTAGGTGCAAAAACATGGTTCTGTGATTAAATAAAGTTGGGAAACAAATCCCTGATTAAGCATGATAAAATTCATTAGGTTTTATTGCTGCAAGACTTCTCAGATTCTTGAATATGATAGTAAGCAGTATGATGTTCCAAAGGGTTGTTACGGAGAACTTATGTGTTAAGGTCAAACCCTTCCTGATACTGTTCTTCTTTCCTGGTACCTTAGTAAACTAAGAATCACATTTTATTTAGCAGATAAGGGATGATTTCTAAATTCACCTTTTCTTCAATGACCCCGTATTTTCCCGTCCTGTAACACAGAGGAAGCCGTTAATATGGGTGACTCCGAATGAATTTGAGGCGGTGTATGTCCAGCAGTGGGATTATGGCAGAAGTGGAATTTTTAGTGTCGATGTAGAAGTTCATAGCAGTTCAGATACTCTTGGATATAAGTAACAAAAACAAATAAAAATGACAAATTGCAAGAATATTTTTTATCTCATAAGAAGTCTAGAGATGGGTTCCAAAGTTGGTTCATCCAGCAGTAAGTGACTTACCATGGACCCAGGTTTTTCCATTTTTTCCCCTCTCTACCATCCTCAGAATGTTGGTTCCTACTTTTACATGGGCTACTAAGTTCAAAGGAGTTCAAAACAAAACAGTTGCCAATAGAACATTGGGGCATCTAGTATTTTTTTTTCTTAATTCAAAGTAAAAAGATATTTCTAGAACTCCTCAAACAGGTATTGCCTTATATTTTTTGGTCAAAGTTCAGTAACAAGTCCACACCTAAATCAATTTCTTTGCTAGGAGAATAAAACCACCCTGACCTGCTTAAAATAATCAAGATTTCCCCCTGCAGCTAGGGGATAGCCCAGCCTCCCTGAAGGACGTAGCCATCTAGAGGAGGGTAAACAAAAGGAAGAAATGACTTATATTTGCCCACTAATGGTGTCTGTCCCAAAGCTGCATGGGTCTCCAATTTTGTTAGCCCATATGACACTGTGGGTACTATTTTCAGATCCAGTGGAATTACAGTAGTCACATGAGAATATATAAAAGTGGATTCTGTCACATTTGAGAAGGGAAGAAGCAGGTTCAATACTGAGGCTCATGTTACGCTTTAAAAACTGAAGTACATATTCTTAATTTTTTCTACTTCGAGCAAGTTTGACTGGGTTTTGGTTTGTTAGTGACCACTGGAAAATAAAACTGAGTTTGCATTTTTTGTAATTGAGTTGAAGATGTATAAGTTCTGCATTTCACACCACGCAGCCAAACCCATTCAATACACAAAAGGAGATCACTGTGGTCATCAGGCGCTACATCTGCAACTTAGAGAAAGTATTGGGGGCTGGAGACAAGACAGACTGAATTTACTCACTTCTTATCCCCTGCTTTAAAAATCACATGGCTTTTGGGCAAAACCTATATACCTTTCATTCTAAGCATCAAATGTCCTAGGATATATGAACTTTAAAGTTAGAACTCATGGGTATGGCATGTGTCTAATGAAATACCTAAAACAGAAAACTATATTTATGAAACTGTACACTGCTCATTTGGTACACCAGAGTGATTTTTCTATTGGTGCAGCTGGATTCTTCATGCTTCCTGTCTGTGTAGCAGGTATAGAGGCTCAGAATTAGACATTACTGGTTGTATCACCGTCTGGGTCAAAATGATGCCAACTGAATGCTTTTCTGACAGCTTCTCCTGATACCTGTTATCCCCTCCAAGTTTACCCCTCAGAGATGTGTGATTGAGACCACTGAATCATCACATTATTTCCTTTGGATGCAAATGTTTGTAATGTGGTGAACACGGTGCAGAAACCAAGGCCAGATATGGAAGTTAAAAAAGCAAAGCCCTTACTGGGAGCACTCCCAAGCAAGGTTCACTGGTCCGAACAGAGAGGGGCCAGAAAAGTCTTGCCCAGGAGCATGGTAGCCCATTTTTTATGGTGTTGTTGGGGAGGGGTAGGAAGTATTGATATACTTATGTAAGGTGATGTGTTGGTAGCCGTTTCTTGTTTTAGGCGAGGAAGTGTCTGTTGTTCTGGGCGGAAAAGTTTGATGAATGGATCCCTTGAAGGTCCGGGCTGGGGAAACGTTGAGGTAGTAAGTGCTTCTTGTTGTCTAGGCACCTGAAGGTCACACCTGCCTCCGTGGCCAAACAGTGTTCTTTGTTGCAAAACACCCTTTCTGGCGGCTGAACTTCCTTATCGTGTAGTACAGTTTTGAAGGAGGATATTTTTAAAATAAAATATAAAAATACAGTTTTTTTCATTTCCAACCACTACATTTTATCTTACTGTGTTCAAGTGATGATGGAAATAATGAAAGCAAAGTGTCTATAGCTTTTCAATTTTCCCAAGAATTTTCACATTTAAAAAAAATGTCATCCTCACCACAACTCTGTATAATAAGGCAGTTGTTTTAACAAACTGATAAGTTAGAAGGCCCAGGCATGAAAACCGAAACAGGGTGCCTCTACTCTCATAGGCATTGCATTGTTTGGTTTAATTTAAAACCTTATTCATTTATTTTTAGTGTTTCATTTAATTTTGGGAAAGTGCAAACAGAGGAGGGGCAGAGAGAGTGGGGCAGAGGGTCCTATGAGGGCTCTGCCCTGACAGGCTGACCGCAGTGAGCCTGATGCGGGGCTAGAACTCATGAACTGTGAGATCATGGCCTAAGCCAAAGTTGAACACTCAACTGCCTGAGGCACCTGAGTGCCCCTCTTTTTATTTTTTGAAATCTTATTTAAATCCAAGCTAGTTAAAACACAGTGATTCATCCCTTACAAACAACATCCGGCGCTCATCCCAACAAGCACCCTTCTAATCCACTTAGCCCGGCCCCCTGCCCACACCCCCTCTAGCAACCATAGTTTGTTCTCTGTATTTAGGAGTCTCTTATGGTTTGCCCTTTTCTCTGTTTTTATCTTATTTTCCATTCCCTTCCTCTATGTTCATCTATTTTGTGTTTATATTTTATATCGTCTATAGTAAGAAAGACAAAGAGGTTTTATTGTCATTTTTTGCTACTCATTTTCTGGCTGGAAAAGCTGAATTGGGGAGTTTTGCAGTAATTTACCTGATTTGTATGCCAACTAAATAGCAGAACTGTAGCAACTCTAAGAGAACAGCCACTGTGTGGTCGCAAAGACCCCTGAAATCAGCCATGCCTCAGTTCCAAAGCCAACCCTGCTGCTAAATATGTGTGTGTCCTGGAGCAAGTAACTTAACAACGCTGCGTTTCAGTTTCCTTATCCGTTCAAATAGGAGTAAGTTCATACCAGCCCTCTAGACGATTGAGGATTTAATGAGAACATGCCTAGATGTGCTTAGCACATCGTATGCTTCATGGAAATCATAAATGCTAGGTACGTCAAACGTGTCTAGTGATAGCATTGCTGTGAAAAATGTTTAAACACCCCATTCTTGATATTGGAATTGTTTTAGCGGTAGTAGCTGGTATTCTGACTTAACTATTGAATGGATGGAGTTCCCTACAGAGGTGGAGATGGTGGCATGTGCATAGATCTTGAATTTTGCTACTTAGTAGGCAGTTTGAAAATTCACTTTGAACACAAATCTCCCTTGTGTCTGTCACAGAGCACTGCCAAAACCTGACAGAGATGTGTAGATATGCTTTACACACACACACACACACACACACACACACACCATACTGGTGGGCACAAAAGCTAGCCATGTTATAAGAGAGGAGATGGTGGGATAAAGGGGTGTTCATGGCTGACTGTGTGCCCATGCAGATCTCCCAGCTGCTCTGACCTTGTGACTCTGCACAGCTCAACTCTGGCCAGTAAACCTATATTTGCATTTGTATTCCACCATAAAAATTGTGGAAATGTTTTTTTTTCTTCTGATTCTGCCTCTAAAAATCTAGCCTGTACATTTCCCTTGCGGATAAGGACATAGATTTGTTAGTATTGTCAGAACGTGATCTCTCCGTCTGCTGACTTTATTTCAGAATTTTACTTGTATTTGGCTCCTGGGTAAGCAGGACAGGTTCCTTCTTCTTGGAGGTGAAGTGATCCCCATGGTAGTTCTGAAAGTTAATATTCTGAGATTCAGAAATGTAGAGTCAAAGACCTCTGTGGCTAAAAGAGGTGCTGGCGAGCTAATGAGTTGTGTGTATTTTAGAGATGGGGAAACTGAGGCTCAGGTGTGGGGGGGAGAATCCTCAATTGAGTAGTCAGACTACATAAATGCAGGTGTTCTGACTCTCAGTCTACCAGAATTTCCATAAATAACATGCTTCCACCTATAGTCAATACCAATTTAAAATTAAGAATTAAAGGGTTCATCAGCCAGGCATTTATTTGATAAATGGAGAAATGAAGGCTCAGAGCATTTCCACAGAATAATACAGGATAGTTAATGGCAGAACCGGGAATCAAGTCCAGATTTCTAGACTCCCGTTTCAGTGCTCTCTCCAATCACATGGCTTATACAAATGTGCCCGTAATGGGAATTCACTCTCATGTATAGTTTCTAAGCGCTGTTACTGCCCTATTCTTCTTGGCTTTGCGTATCTCTGATATAAGCCATCCTGTCCACAACTGAAAACCTCTGTTATGACCCAGGTGACACCTAAAGATGATGAATCCTTTACCAAGGTGATTCATAGCTCCTTGTGCGAGGTGAGGGAGCTTGAGAGACCCTGCTTTCGCTTACTTCCAAGCCACTTGTTTGTCTTTCTGTGTCTCTGTAAGAGTCCACAGTAATCACTCTCCTGATTTATGATCTGATTAGTGGTGCTGGGGCCGCTGTCTCCTCAGGAACAATAAATCCCACACAAGTCCTGCCCCCTTCTCTGCTGTGATGCCTGGGAGCCTCCAGTGTAACCTTCGGCAGTAAATTCGGCTCATCAAGCTTTCAACTACTATGGAAACTGTTTTGTACCATTACTTAAGGGCTAATCTTAAGAAAGATTACTTCCAGCTGTTATAATATGTGTACATGCCTTTTGCCTGAGTGAGGATTCTCAGGTTGAAGTACTCTGAAATATAGCAAGGGTATTATTATTATTATTATTATTATTGAGAAAGAGTGAAGGGAAGGGGACAGAGAGAATCCCAAGCAGACTCGACAGTGTCAGCTCAGAGCCTGATGTGGGCTCGAACTTGCACACTGTGAGATCATGACCTGAGCAGAAACCTAGAATTGGACACGTAATTGACTGAGCCCCCCAGCAAGAGTTTTATCAGGCCTCATTACTCTTTCCTTTCACTATACAGTTAGTGCCCTTAAAATTAGTATCCTTCTCTCTGGCATCTAGTTAGTGTTAACTGCAGAGACTGGCCAACCTGAGTTCAAAATTCCGTTCTGCCACTTATTAGCTGGGTGGCCTGGAGCAAATTACTTAAGACTTTATGGACCCCAGCTTCTGAGCTGATAAAGTGGGAGTATCTGGTAAAGGCTTCTGATCATTAAATGGAATAATGCATGTACAGAACTTAATCCAATACCTGGTATATAATAAGTGATTGATAGATAGGCTGCTGTGGCTGACAGTAGGTCTGCCAGGCTTCAAAGGATACAAACTTTCAGTTATAAGATGAGCAAGTTCTAGAGACCTAATGTAGAACATGGTGAGTATCCTTAGTAAGGATGTGTTATATAACTGAAACCTGCCAAGAGAGTAGATTTCATGTGTTGTCACCGTACACTCGTGTGCAAAAGAGTAGCTAGCTGTGTGAGGTGACGGGCGGTGGTAATCATTTCACAGGGTATACCTTAAATATGTATAAGTTTTATTTGCCAATCATATCTCAGTAATTCTGGAAACATAGTCATGACATTTTATAGAAGTACTTTCTCTCTAACCTTCATCAGATTAATGTCTTATGCTTTTTTAAAGTTTATGTATTTTGAGAGAGAGAGTGCGAGCATAAGCGAGGAAAGGGTAGAGACAGAGGGAGAGGGAGAGGGAGAGGGAGAGGGAGAGAGAGAGAGAGAGAGAGAGAGAGTCAGACAGACAGACAGAACCCAAAGCAGACTGTGACCTGTCAGCACAGAGCCCGACCCTGGGCTCGAACTCCCAGACTGTGACATCATGACCTGAGTTGGATGCTTAACTGACTGAACCACTCAGGCTCCCCTATCTTATGCTTTTTTCTCCATCCTTCTCCTCTTAGCACAGATGTATATTATGAATGAAAGAGCATGTGCTTAATTAGTAAATATGAATTTATATCCAGAGTCCAAAGTGACATGCTTCCGGGATACTTACAGTTTATTTGGGTGGATAATATATTCCCACTTTTTACCATTCAGCGGTAGTTAATAATTGCTTACGTACTAGGGATTGTAGTAGGTGTTGAGAATACAATGGACAACTTTCCTGACCTCAATAACTTCCCAGCCTAGTGTAGCTGGCCAGATGTTAATGCAACATAATATTTGTTGACAGAGAAGCAAGCATAAAAGATCAATGTTATTAAAGCCCAGAAACGTGAGGTAGGAGGTGGGGAAGGAAGGGAAAGGTCAGTAGGTGGAGAGAAACCTCTTGAAAACATACCAGATTATTGAGTTAGGAGATACAGCATTATGTCTAGATAGGATCAAAGTCAAAAATAATAGCGGTAATAGGGTGCATACATTCTTATGTTCTTGCAAATGTTATCAACGAAATGCTTATGTTTTTGTACTTTGGATTTTGTGCAGCCACTAATCTACATATTAAATGCGACCTTGGGTGTTTGACAACACGAGCAACTGCTCTCTAAATGGGAAACTTGAATGTGTGTCATTTTCATTGTAAGCAAGTCCCAGGGAATTTAATTTCCTCTGTTACTTTCCTTTTTTATTAAAAATTTAAAAAAATTTTATTTATTTCTGAGAGAGAGAGACAGAGAGACAGAGCATGAGCAGGGGAGGAGTAGAGAGAGAGAGGGAGACACAGAATCTGATGCAGGCTCCGGGCTCTGAGCTGTCTGCATAGAGCCCAGCACGGGGCTCAAACTCCAAACCATGAGATCCTGACCTGAGCCAAAGTCAGATGTTTAAGTGGCTGAGCCACCCAGGCACCCCTCTCTGTTACTTTCAAGAAAAGAAAAGAAAAAGTGATCATTAGCCTTGTATAATCGATGATCTGTCTATCTCAAAAACACTATAAATCTTCAAATCACTTATTTCAAACATGGGTACATCAGAGATCTAAGAATGCAGAAAAATTAGAACAGATGTGGGCATTTTCTTATGCTTTAGTTTCTCCATCCATGAGTAGAGTCTGAAATGACCCACCAACAGTCCTGATTAAATAATACATTATTTGTAGGCATACTTTGAAAAAAATGTTTATCATCATTATTGTTATTTTCTTCCAAATTTATTACAGAGAGAAAGTTGTTGCTTCTGCCTTATCTTGGGCTTCTGGAGAGTGAAATTTCCAGCAATATTTGCATCGATATAAAATTTCTTTGCTGCATGTCTTCGTGAAGGCAGTTTAGGTTATAAGTAACAGATACTGATTTTAATGAACCAAATCCCTGAAGAGATAATTTATTGGAACAAAGTACAGAGGTATTGCATGCAATTTAAAGACAGGAAGTTCAGTAAGGCCTTGGAAGGGTCTGGATGATGATCCGTACGTACGGCTCCCATGTGTCTGCTCCCTGCTTCTCGCTACAGTGGAAAGGGGCTCTCCCAAATGCTCTCCCTGGCTCCTTGCCCATATTAGCACACACTATCCATAGATTCCAAATTCCCAAATAAGACAATCTGATTGATGGATCTGGAGTGACGTGCCTGTCCCTGGTTCAATGAGGACACAAGGATGGGATTTGGCACAAACACGATGGCAGAGGCAAGTGTGTTTATGTGTGTATGTGTGCGTGTGTGGAATGCATATATGCATGCACACAGCCTTAGAATGAGTGAATACGTCCTGGGCCAGGCCAGACAGTTTCTACTCTAAAGGAAAACTTTCTGGATACCAGGCGTGGTTACACTGCACTGCACTGAAGATGGAAAGAAAATACGTGGGCATTAAAGAGCAAAGACAAGTTCATGGTGGGTAGGGATTTATTAGGCAAGCTTCCAGGGCTAGCAGCTGAGATTCCAACTTCCCTGAAGCCTACTGTGACTGCTTTGTCAGGGAGTGTGCCCAGGGGCCAAATCACTCAGTAGGAAGCCTCACTGATTCGGATGTTCTCCTCTGAAGCAGCTGCCGACTTAGCTCTGTCATTCAGCACCAGAGAGAACATACCGGCTGCAGATTTCCCAGAAGCCTCTGGTGGAGCCCTGGGCAAGGAAGCCGCAGGCTTCCTTTCTGTTGCCATCTGAAATCTCCCAATGGGCAGTCCCAACAGGAAACTTCCTGGTTTCCCTTTTATGTCACCAAGACAGCCCTGCTCAAGGAACAACACTAGGCTCTAACTGCATATCACGGTTGACACTGGGGATGCAAGTGTTGGGAGAATGGAATCATAAAGATACTTCTCTCCTTCACACATGGGTTGCTTCCTGAGAGGTTGTGCAGAAATCAAACTTGTGTTATTCCAGCTCTATTTTCTCTCTGCCTTGCAAAGCAATTTTTGAGACACTTTTGCATTTCTGATTAATCTTCTGTTAGCAGTCGCTCTTCATGCTTTACTGTCTCGGGTTCTCTGTTCCTTGGTCTCTCTTTTGAGTAGAAAAATGATTTATGAACACACTACATTTTCTAACTCCACTACTACCTTACTCCATTTTAGTGCCTCTGAGCATGTTAAATGAATGATGTCTCTCTCCCCTTACCAAGGTAACTTTGCCCTACCCCAGAGCTTCCCCAGCCTTCTGAGAGTGTTGGTATTCAGAGTCTATGTTCCTTTACTTATTCGTTATGTCACTCAAGCTACTTCCTTGTACTTGAGTTTTTACCTCTGTAAATGTGAATAATGATATCTGGGTTTCTTGTAAGTATTAAAAGAAATTCATGTATATGAACCTCCCAGATACTGGTAGTATTTGGTAAACTCTAACTAAATGTTAGTTTTTTTCAATTAATAGCATATTTCATTAAAAAATTTATTGTTAATTTTTAAAAGAGAGAGAGAGTGTGTGAGCTGGGGAGAGACAGAGAGAGAGATGGAGGCACAGAATCTGAAGCAGGCTCCAGGCTCTGAGCGGTCAGCGCAGAGCCTGACATGGGGCTCGAACCCAGGAACTACAAGATCATGACCTGAGCTGCAGTCAGACGTTTAACCAGCTGAGCCACCCAGGTACCCTGATTAATAGCATATTTCAATTAATGGCATCGTCATTAGAAGACTCCCAAGCTAGACAGTTATTTCTGATTCTCTTCTTTGCCATCTCCCCATCAATTATTCATTACAATATTTGTAATAATGGTAGTATAATAGTATGACTGTTCAGTGAGAATTGAGCATTTAGTGTATTTTAGAATGTGCTTTAATTTATACTAAGTGCTTTACACCATTAGCTTATTTGGTCCTCTCAATAACACTCTCTTTCTTCCTTTCTTTCCTTCTTTATGTCCTTCATTCTTTCTCTGATGTTTATTTTTGAGAGTGCATGCACACTTGTGTGTGAGCAGGAGAGGAGCAGAGAGTGAGGGGCACAGAGGATCCCAAGCAGGCCCCATGTTGATAGCACAGAGCCTGATGCAGGGTTCAAACTCATGAACTGTGAGCGCCTAACCTGAGCTGAAGTTGGACGGCCTAACCGACCGAGCCACCCAGGATCCCCAACATTGTCTATATTTTAAAGAGGACAAAGGGGAAGCTCACAGCGACGGGGTAGCTTGTGTGATATTATATAGCCAGTGAGTGGCAGAGCTAGAGCTTATAATCAGGGTCATCTTATTCCCAAACTCATGCTATTAACAACTATAAGTCTCTTTAACCAAATACAGCCCATTTTCTTCTGAAATATCTCTGGAATTGTTCCCTTCTCTCTGACCCAGCTTCTACACCTCTCTCTTCTGATCATAAGGCAATTTTCTTTCTGCTCCCCTGCCGCCAGCTTCTCCTTCCACAAACCATCCTCCAACCTCCTCTCAAAATTATTTTTCTAAAACATTAGTAGATATGAGTTTTTAGTGGGTCTCCATTTATGAAACATGCCAGTCTTTTATAATTCGTATTCCCAATTCTGCCATGGTGGTCCAGTCTTACTATATTGCCATTGACTCTTCTAATGTCCATAGTCTCCTTTGTTTCTGCTCTTTTACACAGGCTGTTGGCTCGCTCTCAACTGGCCTCCACTCTCCTTACTTGGTTAAGTTGCTCGCCTAGCAGACCTTACTCAGATTCCTGTCTTTTCTCTTTCTAACTCCTCTCATGAGGACTGGTTTATTTCCTCTACTCTCATAACCCTGTATTCATACACCTGTACAGTAATTCTCATAGTGGTTTTTGCTGTTTTTCCACATCTGTCTCCACCACTGGACTCTGGATTCCTCAAAGGCAAGGAGCATGTTGTCATCATCTCATGTCATAGGTTCCCAAAAGCATTGCATGCAGAAGGAAGCCACTACTGTTACTCACCTATATCGCGGCTGATTAAGCAACCTCTCAAGGTAGATCTATATTTTTTAGTAGACTAATTTTTAAAAATAAGAAGGTTTCCTTTCTCATTTGTAATCTTTGTAAATTCAGGCACTTGGGTCATATGTTTCCTCAGAAATAAGATCTAGTCTAGTAACATAAGACCTAATGTTTCTATGAAGAAGTTTAGGGCCCTACATGAAAGCATTATTCTCTGGGAGGTAGGGTTTTTGTGTTTTTTGCTGCATAGAAGATTCAGGAGGTGGTAATTAAAGTGATTAACAAGAGAATACGGTGTTGAAGTAATCAGCTTATCAATTATTCATTAGAAGTCTGTAACTCCTAGGTAGAAGAATTGTTAATTTAAACACATTTCATTATATCTTGGATCTTATTTTCAAGAGATGAATTATGTCACAGAGACCTTGTAAATGGAGGGTGGTCAGAGGAAAAAGGTGCTGGAAAGGTAGTCAGGAACGTGCTTTCTTAATCAAATATGTTGTCCACCACTCATAGCCTTTTGTGAGCAAAATGATACCATGGATTCTACATTAGGGATGGCTCCAAGTGGACCTTGTGACATGTCCCACCTGCATGTCCCCATCGCATGGCCAGTTGGACAGAGAGTAGTCACCTAAACTATTCCATAGACTGGTTAAACCAGGCACGTGAAGAAGACTGGAGTTAAACAGACTTTTTCTTTCTTTTAGAAACATGAACTAAGAAATACTGAGACGAGACAGACAGCCTAATAGGAGCAAAAGCTGAGAGTTTCTGATACAGAGGAGTATATTTAAATTTTTTAAATGTTTTATTTCTTTCTGAGAGAGAGAGAGAAAGAGAGTGCAAACAGGGGGAGGGGCAGTGAGAGAGGGAGACACAGAACGTGAAGCTGGCTCCAGGCTCTGAGCAGTCAGCACAGAGCCCGACGTGAGGCTTGATCCCATGGACCTTGAGATTATGACCTGAGCCAAAGTTTGATGCTTAACCAACTGAGCCACTTATGTGCCCCTAGAGCAGCATATTTTAGAGACTCCCTGCATCAGAATCAACTGGAATTCTCATTAAAATGCAGATTCTCAGGTCTCAGCTCCAGATTTCAGATTCATGGATGACACAGATGGAAAGGGATATTTAAGAGACACTCCCTCTTACTTACATTAAGGTTTATCAGTCAAGGCTGTATAGTGAGCCTTGGAAAACCATGATGAGCCATGGGTGAGCTGAAGTTGCTGAAGGCAAGCATCAAGAATAAAGAGAAGCTCTGTGAAGACAGACAAATATCCTTTATAATTTGTTGGTGTAGGTTCTTTGGATACAGGAAATCTGTTACAGCCAAGCTTAAAGAGACAAGTAACTCATTGGAAGGATATAAGATAGTTCATAAAGTATAAGGGAAGGGTGGAAAAAGGAGGCTCAGAAAAGGACACGGAGAAGTTGTGGAGTAGCCTTGGGATAGCAATAACTAATTATCTTACCAAGTCTGACTTCACTGTTGATAGAAATGAGCTCCAACCTATATTTTCCCATCTTTGTGCCACTCAGCTCAAGATTCATCATCTGTAGTGGTGGTAATAGTAGAGCAAGACTTCATATTGGCCAAACTTAGGTCATATGCCTGTCCCACAGTCAAGAGAGATCAGAACAACTTGATTATCAGCCTCATTGTGTTTAGTCATCATGCAGAATAGGCATTCCCCAAAAAAGATCGACTTATCCTAAAAGCATAAGGAAAAGGTTGCTAAATATCTCCTAAAATGGTAAATATCCTGTGGAGGTTCCAAACTCATATTGAGGGGTGCCTGGGTGACTCAGTCTGTTTTAGCATCTGACTCTTGATTTTGGTTCAGGTCATGATCTCATGGTGTTGGGATGGAGCCCCACATTGGACTCTGCACTGGGCATGGAACCTGCTTGGGATTCTCTCTCCCCTCAAGCACTCCCACTCTAAAAATAAAATAAAATTTTGGGGCACCTGGGTGGCTTAGTACGTTGAGTGTCAGACTTCAGCTCAGGTCATGACCTTGTGGTTCTTCAGTTCAAGCCCCGTGTCAGGCTCTGTGCTGACAGCTCAGAGCCTGGAGCCTGCTTCGGATTCTGTGTCTCCCTCTCTCTCTGCCCCTCTCTTGTTTACATTTTATCTCTCTAAAAAAATAGAAAAGACATTAAAAAATTAAAATAAAATCTTCAACAGCACAACACAAAACAAAACCCCTCATATTGAAAAAGAAAAGAGAAAGGCCAATATGTAGAGAATAATACAAATGAAGAAAAGTCTTCCAACTCCTACTGCTGACATTTCTTAGATTTTGGATTTAGAATCATTTCCAGGGGTCTACTGTTCTAGAAGCCCAGTTGTTGAGCTTTTCCTTATTTCTCATTTATGTGTCTCATTCTGGTTACCACTCACTCAGCCCAAGTGTGTCTCTTCAATTTATTTGTGGCTTAAAGTGAAATAAAACATTGGAGCTCTGTCTTAAGGAACTAAGTGGTCCTGGGCAGTAAATTCCTGTCTCCTTGGGCCTCAGGTTTTTTCATTTCTAAAATGAGAAGGTGAGCTTAGTAAGCATTTACTCTAATGTCTGCAACAATAGTACTCATCTCCCTTCCCCCACATCCTGCTTTTCACAATGACTATAAATGTAGTAAAGGAGTTGCCAAATTTAAGAGGAAAATAATATTAAGAGTGTTTTGTTTTGTTTCGAATATGCATTTGATAAGCTTGTCTGCTGTTACCTGGTTTTACTCTCAATTAGTCCTTCAAAATAGAAATGAAAACAATATGGCAGTGCTCCAAGCTGACCTTGAGTACCTTGGTATATATATTCCATGCCTGGCAGATAAGTGACTTTCATGTTGGATGTCGATTCCCACAGAAGCCCATGATGGAGAAGTCTTAGGAACTAAAATCCCCATTAGTCACCCCATTGCGAAGGCACATTCTAGTTATAGAATGCTTACTTGTATTTTTCTAGTTAACAAGAGAAAAATCCTTAAATGTGTTTTCCCTGACTTTTAGTGGCAACAGAATTGAGACCTGTATATGTTTCTTGAATTTCTCTTGAGAATTGTAAAAGTAATCTAGGAAATGAAATAATACTCTAGTGTGTATTATTTCCACTGCAAAAAGTACACTTGCTTAGGGGACTGAAAGATTACTTAGCTCTCTTATGTTTTTGAACATAGGTTATTGTTTTTTTTGAACTGTATTTTGAGCTCCTTGGAGGAACAAAGTAGTCATGGAATCTGTCTTGTGTCTAAGGAAGGAATGATAAACTTTGATGCTTACAGTGGCTAGGCATATCCTGCTAGGACACGAAAGAATTGAATTAGTTGGTTCTATAGGGAATGGACAGGTCCGTGAAGGCCACATACCCCGTGTAAAGGAATGCCTGGGGACTCAGTTCTAGTCAATTCTTGCCCTTTGAAAATGGAGGTTTTGTATTGTCCCATCTACTGATTTTTCAAGATGACTTAGAATTTGGGATATTTGTATAAATTCATTTGATTTTTAAATGTTGGCAACAGTTTTACTTAAAAAGGGAAATATTTAGGTCAAATAATACACATCCATTAGTCACCCTTTAGACTCTATTCTAAAGGATCTCTAATATATGGAGCAGAATAATGAAAAGAATTGTAGTCTCCCAAATGTTCAGATAAACTGTGGTAAAACTTGATGAGCACTGAGTAATGTATAGAATTGTTGAATCATTATGTTGTAACCTGAAACTAATATAACACTATACGTTAATTATACTTGAAAAAAAACCCTGCAGTACTTCTCGTTATCCAGATATTCAGCATGATTCAATTTAATTATATGAATGATTGACTAATTTTTTTTTGCATTTTATTATTAAAATCAGTTGTCAGAGAAGGGCATGATGAAAGAGGGCCAGGAGTTGAGTCCCAGCAGATAATAAATTAGCCAGATGAACAAAGGCAACTTACATGACTTCATTCATTTTTTCTTTATTTGTAAAATGTGACAGTAGTTCAAACACTCTGGGTTTAGGTAAATACTAAATGAGGTAGTATATATGCAACTTGTATTCCATTTGAACCTTTCTGCCCTTGGCCTGACTCCGTTTCTAAAGCCTGGGCCAACTCAAAGCCCACCTCAACGCTTTCCAGTTCAGGATTGTCAAACCTCACTTGTTGTGCTTTCAGTCCAACAGATTGTAGTCCCCCTGACCTTTCCCCTCTTAGACTCTCATTGTGTCCAGAAAGAGAACCTGACACTAATGCATTTTCCTTAAAAATCCAATCACACTTAACATTCTGTAGACTGGTAACTTTGATTGACACAGATACTAGAGGTCCCAAGCCAGGGCTCCCGTATATTTTCCTGTTCCTTTTTCTCTCTCTTACACTCCATCTCATTTACCTCCTTGAGTCCCTGCATTTTACCCTTGATTCACCCCACCATGTGCAGATCCTGGGTAGTATAATCCCTCCTCCTCTTCTGTTTTTTGTTTGTTTGTGGTGTTTGTTTGTTTGTTTTTTGTCTTTTGTTTTAACACAGCAATTGGCCTCGCTTGGCTTGTCTGCCTTCCTTGTCCCCTCTGGAACTCTGATGATGAAAATGTTTCTCCACCTGACCCTCCATTGACTTCCCAAAGTGCCCTCTGTTCCTATAGGCTCTATACATTGTGTCCTTTCTTTACCTCTCTGCATTTCTTTGAACTGCTAATTCCTGGGATCTCTGATTATTCCCTTTTCCCCTGAGACATGCTTGGAAGCTTATTTATAGGACTCACTCCCTGACCTAATCTGTTTTGAAGTTGTAATTATCACTCTTCATACTGGTTACTCCCCAGTATTGATCTCCAGCCTGGACCCATGTCTTGAACTCCACCAGTTGGAAGCAAGATAGTCAGAGGAGGGTGAGCCTTATGCAAGTGCATGGATTTTCTCCTGACAACTGCCATTAAAGCCAAACAGAGGCTACTGGCCTTTGAAGCTTCAAGGAAAACAGTCTTCCCACTTCTACAAAATAAAGTGCAAGAACTCACGTCCACCTGAGTTTGGACTCTTCACAAGTAGGATTGACATGTTGGGTTTAGTTCTCAGGTGGCCAACAGTCTGGGGAAGGCTTAAAATCTGATTAAGTGATGCCTTATTGGGTCCTTGGTCTTCAGATACATTTCAAAACCTGTTCCTAGCAAATGTTTTTCTTTCATTCTTTCCTGTGATTGCTAAATGAATTAAACTGAGTTCTTTGAATGACTGGATGGGGAGATAGTAGTTGAAAGTTCTCTTTAATGGGTTCATGTGTGAAGCTAAAATATTTGAGCATGGTGATTCATAGTCAGGAGTTCAGACAATAACAGTAGTGCAGACATCACACTCTGCTGTCATCTTTCAGTCTTCACGAATGTCCTGCTGGTAAGTGAAACCTTGCATTTAAATAAATACATTTGGACCTAATTTCTGCCTTTCACGCTGTGAAAGAACTGTCAAATTTGAAGTGTAATGACTGTATGATTTCTTGTAATGGCACCAAAAAAAAAAACCGCCCTGAAAAACAGATTTGAATGTCATCTAAGTTAATTCTCTGTGGGATGCAGAACCATTTAGAGATTACTTTGCCTTTTGGCTTTTATACAACAAAGCAGGAAGCACATTGCAAAGATGTGAGTATAAAGTGGTATCTCAGGGAGTAATAGGTAGAGTGAAGCCTTATAGCACCCAGAAAATTAAAATCTTTGATATTATTTTACTGAAACTACCCCATTTCCATGAGAGGATTGACCTGCAATGTTGTCTGAGGTCTGTGGCCTTTGGCTTAATCGCATTCTCTTACACTTTGACTTACCTGGTGAAACAACCATAAATCCTCAATTTTCCCAAACTGATTGGTTCTACTCTATTTTCCCCATGATATATTAATATGTTCTAGAAATTGTTATGTTTTAACTTCCATACCAGATCGTTGATTTTTCATCAGATCTCTCTTGGTTTTCATATTTGACAAGTCAATTGAACATGGTGTGGAAGAGAATGTGCTGGAATGGAGAGGCAAAGGATCTGAGTTCTAATACCAGCTTAGGGGTGGTAAGTGAAACATCTTAAACTTTTGGGCTTTATTGTCCTCCATTTTAAAATGAAGGAGTCAGAATAAATTAGACAAGTTTCAAACTGTGCTCCCGTGAGTCCCTGGGTTTTTCTGAGACAGCCCAGCGGTCACCATGGAGTTCTCTAGCCTAACAGGCAGGGCCTTATGCCCAGCCATCACATAAGCTTGTGTTGGGCAAAAATGCTCTAGACCTTAAAGTTTGAAAATCATTATCTTGGATACTCTGTGACAATGTCTTCTAAGTACAACATACTATGTGTGTGGTTCTTTGTTAAAACACTTTCAGCAAAACCACACATTGTTATTTAGGTGTGTATTTGTGTGAAGTGCTGATGACGTTGTATGGTGCATTTCCTAGGAGGTGATGTGATACTTGCAGTGACTTATTCCTTCTACTCTGTAAGGTCCACAAGGGCAAGGCTCATGTCTACCTGAATTACACTAAAGTTTCTTTTTTTTTCCTGTTTTTTTTTTTTTAATTTATTTTTGAGAGACAGAGAGAGACAGCACAAGCAGGGGAGGGTCACAGACAAAGGGAGACACAGAATCTGAAACAGGTTTCAGGCTCTGAACTAGCTGTCAGCCCAGAGCCTGATGCAGGGCTCGAACCCATGAATTGTGAGATCATGACCTGAGCTAAAGCTGGACGCTTAACCGACTTAGCCACCCAGGCACCCATATCATACTAAGTTTCTGGCATCTAGTCCATACCATAATACAGAGCAGATGTGTAGTAAATTCTAGATGGGTGAAGGAATAAGTAGATGAATGAACACCTGAACCCTTTTCTGAAACTTTTTGTTAGAATGCTTATATTGGACTCTGAAGGCACTTGCATTGTCACTTTGTATCAACCCTTTTCCATCTGCTCTCTTCTCAGTTGGTAACTTCTAAGAATTGTGCCTGGGATACTTTGAGCAGTTACCTAGTTGGGTAAACTGTCCCTAATGTCCTGGGTGAATATCAGAAGACTTTGGAACCACTGTAATCTACCATTTGGGGGATGGTTTTCTTTATTAGCCGATATAAAAAAAATTAATAGACAAGTAAAGATGCTAAGAATAGCGCCAAGTACTCTTCTTATGTGTCTGTATATGTTTATTAATTTGTCTGTTCGCTTATTCATTATATACTCCTTTAATAGACTTGTATTTTCTTCTCTGTGCTTCATCCTATGTTACAGAATGAAGAGTTCAAAGTCTTTGTACTTTTATTTCTATTGAGATATAATTGCCATACAACATTGCATAATTTTAAGGTGTACGATGTATTGATTTGATGCACTTTTATGTGGCAGTATGATTACCGCTGTAGTGGACAAACACCTCTATGGTGTCACATGGGGATCATTTCTTTTTTATGGTGTGAACAATTAAGGTCTAGTATTAGTAACTTTAAAATTTATAATATAGTTTTATTATCTATAGTCACCATGCTGTACATTGTATCTCCAGGGTTGATTTATTTACTAGTGGCAGGTTTGTACCCTTCAACAACATCTCCCCATTTCCCCCAGCCCCTGGACCTTGGTAACCACCACTCTCCTCTCAGTTTTTATGAGTTAAGCTTTTTAAGATTCCATATATAAGTGATATCATACAGCATTTGTTTTTATCTAACTTATTTCACTTAGCATAATGCCCTCAAGATCTATCCATTTGTTGTTACAAAAGGCAGGGGTCCTTCTTTCTCATGGCTGAATAATATTCGTGTGTGTGTGTGTGTGTGTGTGTGTGTGTGTGTGTGTGTGTGTTTGAGAGAGAGAGAGAGAGAGAAACAGAGAGAGAAACAGTGTTTTTATTTATTCATCCATTAATCATCCATTAATGCACACTTAGTGTTATTTCCATATCTTGGCCATTACAGATAATGCTATAAGGAATGTGGGAGTGCAGATATGTCTTCAATAATCTGTTTTCACTTCCTTTTGGTCTTTACACAGAAGTGGAATTCCTGGATCATATGATAGTTCTATTTTTAATTCTTTGAGGAACCACCATCATGTTTTCCATAGTGGCTGCTCTCGTTTACATTCCCTCCAACAGTGTGCTAGGCTCTGTTCTCTTCACATCCTCGCCCACACTTGTTTCCCATTCACAGTCTTTTAAATGAGCCACTTATTTATGAAGATATTATACCAATATGAATAGATGCCTTTAGAAAGATACCAGAAGAATGCTTTGGGGGCCACATCAGTGAGTATTTCCCCCTGCCTAGGGATATCCGTTAGATGCTCTGAAAAGCAGTTAACCATTAATACTTGAACGATTCCAGCCTTTTTGGTAGGCAGTCCAGGATTGGTACAGTCTCCAACTTGACATCATAAATAGGCATTTCCCCAGTTCTTCCTATCTGCGACCTTCACCAGCTCAGCAGTCTCTTCTCACAGTTGGGGAATGGCTCCTGGAGCTCAGGAATACCAGGCTTTCCAAGGCTGCTTTTGAAGAAGACAAAGCAGCCAAGGTGGTGAACAGAGGAAGTTCTCTTGACACATTTCTTTACTCCTAGACACCTCACTCATATTTCATTGGCAAGAACAGGGTCACATGACTACCTCAAGCTGCAGTGAAAACTGGGAAACTGAGTGTTTAACGTTTAGCTTCTCAAATGGGAGGGCAGCAAGGAAGAAAGAGATCAGAAATGGCCATTGAGCAACCTATCACTAGGATCTGCCAAATTAGAAGAGTCAGGAAAGATATTACCAGAAAAGGTGATACTGGATGTGTTGTGTAGGACTTGCTAGAACTTGCCTGGAGGAAAGTAGGGGAACCCTCTAGGCAGAGAAATGAAAAAAGACTTGCAAGGATATGGGGTTTTAGAAAGTCTCCATGTGTTTGAGAACCAGAGGAAAGTTACGTGTGGCTCTGGGAAGTTGTCATGGGGAAGATGGCATGAAACACTAAATAAAAGGGAGATAGGTAGATTTGTATATTGTGCTAATGACTTTATAGGCTCTTCTGCTTATAACTGCAAAGTGAAGTCTGCTCCTGTTCAATAACCCTAGGAAAACACTAGGGGGGAATTATATGCAAGAAAAACCATCACAGCTTGCCCCCTAGAAATCAGTTTTGATGAGAAATAAATGAATTTGTTGAAACAGGAATACATGTAAATAATATCTGTGTAACAGATGATTTTATTTTAACCAATCAATATATTTTAGCTCAAATCCTAGGGCTTTGAGAAAGTTAACTAACATGAAAGAGCATTGTTTCAAAAATCCTCTATTTTTAGAAATGCTATTAGTGAAACCATCAGCTCTAACCTTTTCCTTGTTCTCTCTATGTCATGCACATTAATTAACACTTCCACCCGAAAAGAATGTGTTTCTTCCCATGCACTGGGAATGATATTTGAGAAGCATGTTTTAGATTAGAAAGCTCAAGAAGAAATAAATAAGGATCATTTAAAAATGTTCTTTGCTGCACGTAATTTCCTGTTTAGACTCCCCCCCTTTTTTTTCAGATCATGACTAGTTAGAATTTATGATCTGCTTTATGGAGGGCAATGAGGTTGAAACTTAAGTTTTGCAAGATCTTTTAAAAATAATTTCATAACCAATTAAATGGAACACAAAAAATGTAGGAGAACTATCATAAATACTAGGATGAATAAAGTTTTAAACATTTTGGAAATACTTTTTTGCAGGCAATTTACATGAAATAGAGAATTCTTCACTGATAGAAAATCAGGATTATCTAAAAAAATCTTATCAAGGAAAATATAGCATGGTTAAAGTGCTGTTTATACTTGAATCGATGACTCTTCTTCATAAGATTTATGTTTTACTCTTTTGCTAATTTAGGTTTGCTTTTCCTAACTTGCTCAAAAGATGGTATCTATTTCCTTGTTACCCACACATTATCTGCTAAAAGTTAATTTGCCTTGTTCATTTGGGATCTTCCAAGGTATTGGGGATTTTTGTTTTCTGTTCATATTCCAGAAGATTTAAATTCCTGTAAATTTCCCCCAATCTTTTAAAGCCTATAATTAAAGTCTTCTAGAAGATTCTTGCATTTGAGAGCTGGTAGATACCCCCTTCTTTATAATCAATGAATAATGGCTTCGTAAAATACAACACAGAGAAAGCTGATTAAAATAACAGCAGAAAGTAGAGAACCATTGCTCTCCCATCAATGACCCCACACACAATGTCTTATTATTTTTCTTATTTTCGCAGGCAGCCCTTTGAATAGATGTTATGGTCTGTTCTAATTCAAAATGTAGAAATAAGATTTTAGTAGGGGGTTTACAAGAGTATACTAAACTCTGAAAATAATAGTAACTATATTATGTTTTTACTTTTCAAGAAAGGGTTCATGGAACTATGTAGAACTGTGTTTTGTTACCAAATGCTGGAATTTGGGGCTAGAACCCAGGTTTCAAAAGTTGACATGAAATACAAAGGAAACACAAAAGCTGAGTTAGTTTTAAATGGCTAGCTGGATATGCCAATCAAAAAGTGACAATGTAAATGACATTACTCAGGTTTCCAGGACCTCTGAAATTGAAATTCAGAAACTGAATCTGAAATTCTGGGCTGGAAGCTGACCAGATGCTCGGAGCTGAGCCTGGAGAAGCTCAGTGATTCACCCCAGTCCGCTGAATCTTAAGCGACGCATCTGGATCATGTATGGAACGCTTCTGAATACGGTGAGAAAGTTAACTAAGTTCAGTGCTCTTTGCATAAAGCTGCCTGGAAAGGGAATAAATTCACGTTTAGTTTTTCAAACAGGCCTGACCTCACACATCTGAAAGCTCCAGGAGTCTCTTATTTGGCATCTAGCCAGAAGGATGAACCTTTTAGAATGTTGAAAAAGAAACCTTTGCATTTGTATTGAACTCTGACCCTCAAATGGCTTCCATATCTACTTTAACATTTAACCTTCTTACTTCTGAACCTTATTACCTACTTGTAGCCAGTAGTTTATCCCTGCTTTTATGGATCCAGGAACAGAAATGAGACAGTAATGGCTTCATGGGATTTTGCCCAAAATAACAGATTTCTCATTTACAACTATTTGTAGATTTCCAGAATCTTTCCTCCCTCTCTACCATAAAAATATAATCTAAAGATTTAACCGACTGGAAATTGTACACCCACAGTTTTTATCTCCTCTGTCAAGGTCCAGTATTTTGATTTGAGACTTCTTGCCTTGAAGCCACTGCTTTCACTTACTTTGTGCCTTTTAAGCAAGTCACTTGTCCTAAGGATTGATTCCTGCATTTGGGAAATGGGACTGGTAGCAGGAACTATCTTACAGGTGTGAGGATTAAATATGATAAATGCGTTTACTAAGACTAGTATGTTTTTTTATTCATTCCACTGATATTTATTGGACACCTACTGTGTGTCAAGCTGCTCTCATAGTGAGGGCTTATATAAATGTTAGTTTATATATAGTTGGTAATAATCCCTTTCTAAACTTAAAAGTTATTTATTTGGACAATAGCATTTTCAAGTCAGAGCACTTTTGGTCATTATCTATGCCAATGCTCTCATTTTACAGTTGAGGAAGCACAGGGTGGTTAATTGGTTTCTCAGGGTCATACAGTACATAATTGGCAGATCAGTGTAATAATTAAAATATAGTCCTTATAGACATGCCAACCAGGTCAGGATCCCCAGCTTGGCCCCTTAGTTGTTCTGTGACCTGGGCTACCGACCTTCGGTATTCTTATCTGCAGTTTGGAGATGATAATGGTTCCGATGGAATTATTATCTGGATTAAATTTGACAATTTAGCATAGTGCTCCATAAACATTAACTATTACTCTGCTCTTCCTTAGTTTTCTTGAAATTAAGGATATTATCATTGTTCATTCATAAGCACTGGTAGCAGTAGAATTCTCCGGATAAGTGCCCAGATCTGTTTGTTCTCCATACCTAGCACATAAGAGAGTCCCGTTCAATGTCAGGCTATTCGATAAAGTTTTATAGAGAAGAGTTATTTACAGGCAATATCATGTCTCCCGAGCCCTGTCTGTACTTCCAAGTATTTTCAAACCAAGTCTTTGGACTATGATTATGTATGTAGTTGAACTAGCTAAGCATTGCTGAAAAATGAAAAATGAAGATTAGAATTTTTCTCACAGTCAGATTTTGTTAATCGTGTGAATTCGTGTGTTGTATGTTCTAAGAAACAGAAGGGCTTTCTGTAAGAGTGTCCTGCAAGCTCTTCCCAAGCATGCTGCAGCCTATGATTCTCTGTGCTTCCTCCCCATGGGTTGTGCCGGGCTTTCAGCCAGTCTCTGTCTTTGTCTTTCTCACCTGTAATGTCTTCTGTTGTCTTTTACTGTTTTATTAACTGGCTGTTTCCTTCCATGTATTCTTATACAAACGCCAATGGAGAAAATCTTTTTTGGACCAGCTAATTACTACTGTTTCCATGGGACAGATTTTGTTGTTGTTGTTTTGTTGTGTTTCCAAGTTCTCCTTGTAGGCCATGAAACTACCTGTCTTTTGGTTGCCCTTGAATGAGTTAAACTCCAGTGGTTCAACCAGGGTCTACCCATTGTTTGGAGTAACAATGTAAAAGAAGCCTAAGTGCTTCTCTTTTTTTCCAAAAATGTTTAAGTTTATTTATTTGTTTTGAGAGAGGGAGAGAGCACAAGCAGGGGAGGGTCAGAGAGAAGGAAAGAGAGAATCCTAAGCAGGCTCTGCAGCATTAGTGCAGAGCCTGATGTGGGGCTTGAACTCATAAATTGCGAGATCATGACTTGAGCCGAGATCAAGAGTTGGACGCTCAACCAACTGCACCACCCAGATGCCCCACTAAAGGTTAAGTACTTCTTTATGAAGCATGAGTCTCTGAGTGAAGCAACTTCCTACCCTTGAGACATTGAGTGAGGTTGGGGATCTGATAGGTATGAATTACATACTTGAATATTTAAATAAAACTCTTCTGGACTAACCAATTGATTATGAACTAATTTCTAATAATTGATAATGGTAGAATACAATTTAATAAATAGGTGGCAAAACACCTCTTATGTATGGGGTTCAGGGCTCCAGAGAAGTTGTAGAGAAAAAAAGTTCTGGGCACAGTGTATTTGTTTCTGTTACTTAACTCAGTTTCAGTTAAATATGTAGTTTCTCTTTGGCTTGAATAGAAATCAACTTTCAACTCACTGTGAATGTTCTCTTAGATTCAAAGGGTTTTGGGAGCTTTGGCAGCACGAAGACCTCAGCAGGGCTTTGGAACTTGAGCTTTGTGTCATAAGGACATTTGCAGCTGACTCCATTTCAGCCTTGACTCACCAGCTTTCAGAGAGGCGATGCCCTGATTACTCCCAGTGAATTCCTCCCTCTGACACATGTGAGTGCTAATGTGGGACTGTGCACGTGTGTGAGAACGTGTGAAAATATGTATATACACGTACCTTTAGGAAGAATGTCTTTCTTCGTTTCCCATGACCTGGTTTAAATTAAAACAAGGAAGGGTTTGGGAAAATATTCATGATATATTTCTGCAGCTGTTGAGTATTTTCTTCCAATGAGGAGCTAGTTTCCTTGGCAACTGTGTTGTAAGTCACTTACAGCCTTGCCCAATCTTGGTAGAATAGAACTCACCACTAAAAAGTGTGTAGGCTCCATTGAAGAATTTTAACCTCCTTTTTTATTGTGGTAAAATTCATATAACATAAAATTACCCATTTTAACCATTTAAATGTGTACAATTCTGGAGCAGCTGGCTGGCTTAGTCAGTTAGGTGTCTGACCTGGTTTTGGCTCAGATCATGATCTCATGGTTCATGGGTTTGAGCCCCGAGTCGTACTCCATGCTGACTGCAGAGATCCTGCTTGGGACCCTCTCTCTTCCTCTCTCTCTGCTTCTCTCCAGCTTGTGTTCTTTCTTTCTCTCTCTCTTAAAATAAATTAATTAAAAAAATAAAGGTGTACAATTCAGTGATATTTAGAATATTCACTTTGTTATACAACCATCAATATTATACTCTTTTAATATATTTCATAATGTTTATTTTTGAGAGAGAGAGCAGGGCAGAGGGGGACAGAGAGAGAGAGAGACAGAGAGAGAGAGAAAGAGGGAGACAGAGAATCTGAAGCAGGCTCCAGGTTCTGAGCTGTCAGTACAGAACCCGACGTGGGGCTGAACTCATGAATCGTCAGGTCATGACCTGAGCCAAAGTCAGACGTTTAACCAATTGAGCCACTCAGGCGCCCCCTATACCCTTGTTTTTAATGATTAAAATTCCACACATTATTTACTTTTTTTCTTCTTTATATGTTTTATTTTTATATGTATTGTGGAATACCTTTTAAACAGAGTAATACCTCCATAACCTTAAGTGCTTATGTAGAATGTATGTGAAGGAATTTTATAGACAATTTTTAATGTAAATGGCTGTACTGTGATCTGCCAAGCTGAGAGAGAAGGGGAGAGAGAGAGAGAGTGAGCGAGCGAGCGAGCGCTGTTGACTGTGGCCTTGCTTTTATGATTTGTGATTTTTATAATATTAGGGTTTTTTTTCAAACTGAAACCATATTATCAAAGATGTAGCATGAAATGTAGCCTCTTGTATTTTGGCCTTATATGCTTCACTTATGTGTTAAATACCACCATCCATTTTTATTGTAACCATACAATGTTTAAACTTGGGCAAAAAGCAGCAGTTAGGAAACTCTGCCACTTACTGACTGGACAACCTTGAGTATGACAGTTTCCTTCTTTGAGGTTTAAGTTTACCCATCTATAAAATGAAAGATTTTTAGCCATTTTACATCTGAGTGAGTCCCTGGCAGTATGTCATACATTGGAGATGATGTGAAAATAACAGCACCTATGCTGTTTTCTTAAAGGGTTATGGAGAAAATTGTGTTATAATGAAGAATTTCTTCATAACGTAGCATTGGGCTGATACTACTGATCATCATCGTTATTATTCCCTCTGTAAGTTTCAAGGTAAAACAGAGAAAAATAACAATAACAAATGTTTGTCCAAGACAATAGAGATGATAGTCTTTACTGGCCATGTAGAATCCTTTTGTAGGGATAAATGTGGCCATATGACTTTATCCCGCATGTGACCACTAGGATGGTTATCTTTAAAAAGACAGATAATAACAAGTGTTGGTGCATATGTGAAGCTACTAGAACCTTTGGGCACTGCTGGTGGAAATGTAAAATGGTGCTGCCATTTTGGAAAGCAGTTTCCTCAATTTGTTAAGTGTAGAGTTATCCTAATGCCCAATAATTTTAGTTCTCAGTATACACACTCAAGAGAATTGAAGACATGTGGTCACATAAGCACTTGTACAGGAATGTTCATAGCATTATTCATAATAGACAAAAATGAGAGACAGTTCAAATGTCTATTAGCTGAGGAATGGATAAATAAAATATGCTATTTCTATTAAATGGAATGTTAATAATAAAAAGAAATGGAGCACTGATATGTGCTATAACATGGATGAGCTTTGAAAACATTCTGAAGGAAAGAAGCCACAGAGTCTATAAACTATTATTTCATGTGTATGAAATATTCAGGAGAGACAAATATATAGACACAGAAAGCAGGTTGACAGTAGCCATGGGTTGAAGGGAAGCAGAAATGAGGAGTGTCTTCCAGTAGATACAGGGTTTTCGGGGGGGGGGTGTGATGGAAATACCCTAGAGTTAAATACCTTGATGGTTTCACGACTTTGTAAATGCATGAAAAACCATGGAGTGGTGTAGTTTAAAAGGGAACTTTTATGTCATGTGAGTAATGTCTTAATAGAAGATATTCTAAAAACAAAGAAGGAGATTCATCACAGTGGTTTTACCCTTCATCCATATTTGCAGGAACTTTGAAACGAGGGTACCTACCCTTAGATAAAGGGTTTGAAATGAACACAATGTCAATCAGAATTCAATCAGGGAAGCAGAAAACCCTAGCCAACATGGATAGGATTTCTACAGAGATTCCACTTTCACAGTCGTAAGGGTTGGTTACCTGGGAAGCTGTCGCTTTGGTGTCTTGTATTGGAGTCTGAGTTGGCTAAGTGGAGAGTCAGGAAGGAAAGATGGATGTGAAGGGGGGGGGGGAGGGAGGACAATCTGGAGCCTGCAGGATCGGCCAGAGTCCCTGCGAGCAGATGGACCCAGGTAGGTTTCTCACTGCTTCCAACTCTCAGGTGAGAGGTCTCTTGTAGCCAGTACTGTAGGATGAGAGTTCTAGGTGGCATAATTCAGGTTTACCTTACCTGGTGCACAAAGAAGTATACCACAATACTAACAGAATTAGAGGAAAGATGGAAGAATTATGTTAGGGAGAAGCCCTCATCCCTAGCCACAGTGAAGTCATTTTATCCCGCACATGGTATATGCTTAGTAATCATTAGCTAGTATTAGCTGCTTAGATATGCATGTTGAGTGCAGCTCACAGTCAGAAGAGACACTGGACAACAAAAGAATTTAGAAAATGAATCACAGAGGGGAACTCTCTATGTGTATATATAGGTTTATAGATATTTATATATATGTTTATTTTTGGGAAAGAGAGACAGAGCATGAGCATGAGCAAAGGAAGGGCAGGGAGAGAGAGACAGACAGAATCCAAAGCAGGCTCCAGGCTCAAAGCTGTCAGCACAGAGCTTGATGCAGGGCTCGAATGCACAAACCTTGGGATCATGACCTGAGCTGAATTTGGATGCTTAACTGACTGAGCCACTCAGGTGCTCCTCTCTTAATTTCACTTCACCTGTCTCCAAAAACCCATGGAGACATTTGATTCATTCAGTGTGTATCTGCTCTGTTCAGTATCATATCTGGTACATAATGTGTGCTCAGTACATATTTACTGAGTTAGTAAGTGATAAACACTATTTAAAAGTTATTTCACTTAATAGCAACAGTTTTGTGAAGTAAGTTTTGATTATTGAGGATCTAAGAGTTTGCCGAACTTCCACAAAGTGACAGATTTTGAATCATTTTTTCACATAATTCTAAAGAACACATTGGTTGGGATACACTTTACAAATCTTTGGTCCACTTTGCAATTCTTTTTCTTACTTGTTTATATGCCAGTTTCTTGTGAGCTTTACTTTAACTCAGCACCAACAAGCACAGATTCATCTAGGAATTAGGCAGTATCATTTGTAAACTCCTACTTCAGCAAATTAATTACCTTGTGGGTGTGACTCTGCTTTGCCAGGTGACAGCTCTCCATCATTAAACTTCAAAAGATTCAGTTTATCTTGTATCATAGTAGGTGTTCAAGAAATTCCTGTGAAATGAAGGAAGGAATGAGTAGATAATGTACTTTCCAAATGTGTTAGAACACATGTCCTACTGCTGATAAGTCATGAGTGGCTTCTTCATTCATGAAGGACACAGGAAGCATGATTTCATTTTTTAAGTCATTGATTAGCTTAAGGCTAATCATCTGGTGACTATTAGGCTCTGAGACGGTGAATGATAATCTTTCTGCAATTGTGTGCAATTCTCCTTCAGATGCTCCAAACAGGTTCCCTGCTGAACTCTTTTAAGGAACAAAGTGTATCTTCCTTTCTCTTGTCTCTAAAAGGAAGTCTAGTTTCAGCCTGTGAATCATTAAGTGCCTTTTATGCCATAGCTATCTTATTCCAATAAAGCTTAAAAACAGTTGGTTTGCTTAGTAAATATTCAGAAGATAGAAAGTGTGCGTTTTCCAAGGGGATCGTCTTTATTACTTGGTGCTAAGTGGGGTCCTGATGGAGCAGTGCTGTAAATATCTCTATAAATAACCATCATTTTCTCCTTTATTCACTGCTATTGCACAGTGCCTTTATGCATAGAACATTCTCATGTTATTGAAGAAGAGCTTTATCTGGTAGTTAAGAATCTGTCTGCAGATCACCAGAATGCCACTTCTAGGATGGCATGCATTTGAAAAATAAGATTATAAGAACTAAAGCAGAGATTATAGAGTCTTTTTGACTGAGATGAATAAATAATAGCATTTGCTTCCAAGGGCATCAGAGTATGTCTTTTTAGAGAGATCGCAAACTCTTCAGTTTCCAAGAATCACTGCTCACTTCCTCCAGGTTTCCCCAGGCCCCTAACAGAGTGAGAGGCACTTGAACTTTGTCTTAAACCTTTTGTTGTAGACCTTACACAAAAATATTAAAATTCTTACCAGTATTAAAGTGCATTCCATTTTTTAAACAGTTTAGCAGATTAAGACAACATTTTTCCAAATTTTAGAGCTTTTATCCCCCAGGGTATTTTAGATAAAAATCTCATAATTTATAGTTTATTCCTAGAGATGAATATTATTGGGATTAAATCACAATATGTTGCTTTAATAGTCTAAGAACAAAAGGTAGTCAACAGCCATATTTAAAGCCCATTGATGATATCATGTGAAACTCACTTTCCCCCCAAATGGAATACATTCAACCATTGTCAATTTAAGTATTCCTTAAAATGGTAAGTTGTATAATGTTACGTGTTAGTGGTTTTCAAATTTTGTACTCTGGAAGATACAGAAGGTGACAGTTAGGTGAGGAGGGGAAATATCTTGTAGATGGTGGTCTAGACCCGTTATCACCACCTTTTAACATTTTGTAGACTGGGGTTCTGCCTGGTATGTCCTGAATGAGCATGAGGTTTCTTCCACTTAGTAAGGAAGTTTAAAAATCAGTGATGAAGAGAAAAATACTAGAGACTTAAATCTTCCTTTCTCCCTTTTCAGTCCTAGGGTTGCAGGATTATAGTGACACATTTCAGTAAAAGAAGCAGTGTAGGAAATCCAGCAGTGAGAAGTTAGATGACAGACAAGTGAAATTAGGAAAGAAAGCCAGTCTTGGGCTTTGGTCCCAAGAAGGTCATTAGATCCCCCAGCACCGGGACTTTTAGCCAAGATAGTAGCTTGGTGGTTGCATATCATGTCAATCCTGATAGTAAAAAAAAATCCACCAAGGGCCACAAAGAAGCGCAACAGTAGAATGACAAATTTATGTAAGTCTGTGCAAAAGAACTGACAGAGAAGTTGGCTATACTCTGGCCTCTGAAAGAATTATTTTTTCTCCTTGAGGAAAAGAAGAATAAATGGTAACTAATCTGTCACTTGGTAATAGAGAAGAGAAAATAAATCATGTACATAGAGATTTCCCAATTGTAAGGGAGTGTGTTGTCAAAATGGAAGATGCCCTACAACCTGATGGTATATTTGCTTTCTGTTCATTCCTTCAATTGCTTTATGACCTGCTGCATAAATGTGTGGGCTTTGTTGCTCAGAAGAGAGAGTTGTACATCTTCTGCATGGAAATAGTGGGAGGATGATTTCAGGGTCTAATTTGGTATTTAGCTACTTGTTTCATCACAGAGTAGGCTTCACTGGCTCAAAAGTATGTTAGGATGAACGTTGGCTGGATAGGGATGCATTATATGTAATTACCTGCATGATCACAAACATGATGCCACTGCTTTCAGAAGGGCCCTGACACATCTCAGTCTATAAAATCTGAGATTTATAGGGTCTCTGAGTATCCATGTTCTTGAATTTTCACTGCCATCTTTAAATATTGGTTTTGCATGTGAATTTCCAAATCACTTCCAACAGCTTCATTTCTAGATTTTTTTTAACTCATTGAAGATAATCTTTTGTATATGAGAATATCACGTCTCTTCTCCCAGAGAAGTTCTTTAGCAGGACCTAGCTAAGAGTACCAAAACATAAGCAAAGAAAAATGGAATAAAATCTAAACATCTTCTTGACTTTAAAAGCCTCAGGGTATAAAAAAGTTCACAATGGGATTTGTATTTCATGCATTCTGATTCCTGTTCATAACTGTACTGTCCCCTGGAAAGTCTTTTCCTGAGAGTTCTGAAAGTGTTTCAGTGGCTTCTTAGCCAGCTACATTCATGGTGGGGTAGGCGCCATGTTTTTCTTCTATTCTGGTATTCGTGTCCTCTGCTCTTTAATTTATTTCTTGGTGCCTCTGTCCTCCTGCTAGCCTCCACCGTGAGAACACTAAAGGTTACAAAATGATATGTCCTAAACTCTGGAAATATCTTGTCAAGGGATTAGATCAGAGCTGTGTCTCATGAAAAAATAGAGAGAATGGCCCTCTCCTCCAATCAGTGTCACTTCTGTCACTTGGGCTGCAGCTGCTCTGTTGTGTTCTCTATCTCTCAGGGTCTCATGTGAGAACAACCTCTTCTGCTACTGTCCACTGCCTTCTCTCTAAAGGGATGGCCCCAACTTGGGGAGTTAGACAGTCTTTACCACACTGCCTATTCATCTCTGGCCCAAGGATATTGTGCATATAAACTTCCGTTTTCCAAGGGTCTTTCCTGCCCATGAGTGGGGCTTAGATGAGAAGTGTGGACAGTGGTTCCCCCTACTCATTCTCACCTTTGATGGAAGTGAACCTTCTTTGTCTCTGGAATTCCACAATTAATATATAATAGGAGGGCTCTTGGATATTGGAGGGCTGAAAAGACACCACACCTGGATGAAACCCCAGGTGTGCTCACACATGCTGTCTCTGCAGAGGGAGTTGGAGAGGGATTCAAGAGACTTGGGATACTTGAGGAAGGGACAAGGTGGAGACAAGTATGGCTCGTGTTAATCGCTGTGCTTTGTTAGCTTTCTGTCCAACTTTTAAGCATTTCTCATGCTGGCAGTGCCATTGAGAAGTTATACACCAACACACAAACTGCCTTCGACATTTTTCTTTTAACGATTTGTGCTTCTTATTGGGGCATGAACACCTTGGGTTCTGTCCAAATGGTGTTCCGAACAAGTTTCTTCAAATAGTGCCAGGATGAAGCAGTACAGCCTGCTCTGTGCACCATAACCACACAGTGAGTCCTTTTGTTCCAATTCGCATGGCATTTGTGGCTTTATTTAAACACAACTTGGAAGTGAGGTGGTTGTAGGGAATGTATTTGTCCCTTATTACATGGTCTTTATTTGTTCACACTAATTTTCCTTGGAAGATTGTGTGATAGCCAATTTAGCTTTGTCTTGACTGCTGTGCTTTTCTCCCTCCCTCTTTGTTTTTTCCCCCCATTTTCCTTTCTTTCTAATAGTGTCCTTCTTCCCTAGATTGTTTCCATCCCATTTCTCTTCCTAACATCTTTATTGCTAACATTCTCAATTCCTTACACATTTCTTCCCAAATTCCTTGCTTCTTAATTTTATTCCTTCCACTCTCCGTTTGTTCTTGACACTTTTAGAGTGATAACTTCTAATAATTCTCCTTTTAAGGAGTTCTTTTGTGTCGGAATCTATACTCTCAGTCATGGATTTCTTCGTGCTACTGTATTGTGATATTTTCTGCAGTGGTGGTATGGTAAATATCTTTCCAGACTTCTCTTTTTAACAAGATTCCTGACAGTCTTTCCTACTCCTAAGTTATTCAAGAATAGGTTAATCATATCAAAGAGGCTTAGGAAAGAGGCCTGCCTTTTGTACAGGGACAAGGATGGAGAGTGAGGCGGGGATGGGTAAAGACTAGGCAAAGTCATGTGAGAGAAATGATAGAAGGAACTGGGAATAATTGCCTAGGTGAAGAAAGAAGGTGAGCTGAGCCCTGCCTGTAAGTGACTTAAGAGACTTCAATTGGAGGAGGATTCTACTTGATCTGTGGGACTCCAGAAAGCAGAATATTGAACAGAAGAGCAAAAGAAAAGTCAGCTTTAGGTCACCAGAAGGCAAACTGTGTAATAAGAAGGAATGAATGAGAAGGAAATGGACTGTCTAATGTAATGAACTCTTGGCTTCTCCATCTGTAGCAACATTTATCTGGATAAGGTAGCTAGATGGTAATGCACCTGGATGCTATAGGGAGATGAAATGCTATTGGGAGAATGGTAGAAGTTACCTCTAAGGCCGCTTACAGTCCAGGATGCTAAGATTCCAAGACCCTGCCTCCTTCACTGAACCTCTTGGGAATTCCATTAACATTGACTTCTTCCCATTTTGATCACTCTTTGCTTTAATTATCTATACATTATATCTTTGCTGTTGAGCACATTCAGTGACAAAGATGAATACATATTATCCCTTCTTGTTATTTAATTGTTTTATATGCCCACATTTGTTCCTTCAGTAATTCAAACATCTCAAGAGTAAGGAAATTATCATTCCTCTCTTTAGGCAAAACTTGGACTTGCTATATTGAGTTACATTTGAAGTAGGATTTCTTTTGTTTTTTTAAAAAATAGATCAAAGACCATAATTGTGGAAATGTGGTTGAATTTAGTAGGCATGCCCTGAATAGTGGAAGATTCTTACATGGTCTGCTCACCATGCAAAATTCAGAAGCAGAGATATTAAGACTGTTGAAAGAATTTCCTTGATACTAACCTTTTTGGGCACAGGAATTTAAGCTAGAAATTCAAACCCAGCATGGGTTTTGAGAAATTGCTGGTGAGCTTTTATTGAGCATGAAACGCATACAATTTTACAGTTAAAATGTTGGTCTTTTGCAGTCATTTATCCAGTGCCTTCATTTTATTAATGGGGAAGTCAAGGTAAAGAGACATAAGTAACTTCCCCAAAGTGTCACGATTAGTAAATGGAGGAAAACCCTGAACTTGTATCTTCTCATTACGTTCCCATTCTTGTGCCTTATTTTACTATTATGCTTTTCATGGTGTACTGGGCACCCTTCACAGGTTTGCTGTCAAATTTTGATGAAGTTGTAAATGTATGTCTGTAATAAATAGGTATGTATACTGTCATCACAATGGGTATTTGGTTGTCTTTCAGTATGACCAAGAACTTACCTTATATCAATTTAACACATAACTCATTTTTACTTCTCTGTGGCACCCACTAGACAAGGTACTGAGAGCCCAGTGTTCTAGAAGCCTTTAAGGTGTGGCTCTTGGCTCTTCCCCTCATTGTTGCCAGTGCTACATGTATCATAAAGTCTGTTCAGAGTCATATTCCAAACAACAGGTAACCAAGCCACAGTGATATGCATTTCGTTGATTACAGGCAATATAGAGAAATGAATGAGATAATTTAATGACCAAAATAAACCCTGCTGGGTGACTTTATGTATAAGAGTTAAACAGAGTTATTTTTTTCAAATATCTCCAAACTTACTATATACACATCTGTATGTAGTATGCTTTAATTATGTATGTAATTATATATACACATAAAATAGATAGTATATATAGTATGTTTGTAATCATGTATGTAATTATACATACATATATAATAGATATAGATTAAGTTCTTGCAAGTATGCATCAACAGATTCTAGTATACGAATTCAGTTTATTGGAGAAAAGTGTTCCTACAGACCTAACGTAATTTGTTCCCTACGAAAGATGGAGAGAATTTCTATGCTGACAATGCTACCACCTGGCAGTAAACACAATTAACAATGCACTTGCTTTGCCAGCTTTGAAATCAGGCAATTCTTGGCAAATTTTTAATTTGAAGAGATTTGCATTATTTCACATTTTGAACCCTAGGTATTTATTATGACTTTTTTCAAATTTGCATAATTTATAGTTGCATAAAATTAGACCATGGTGTTTTCCCAGGAGGGTGAAAACCAAAAAGTGTTGGGAACTTTGAGCAGGTGGTGTAAACATTCAGGAGGAGAAGATATAATCCTTGCTCTTAAACAGCTTCAACTTTGTTAGGAAAACCAAACAAATACATACAAACATATGAAAACAGTCCGAAGCAATGTCTTTATGCCATTACTGCCCCTTCTAAGGAGCCTTGTTAGACTTTCATTGTCATTGCCCTTCTAGCCCCTGAAAATGGGTACCACGGATATACTATATATCTGTTTATATTCTTTGTGTACATATCTGTGCTTCACCCATAATTAGATTTTCATTTTATGAGAACCAGTTTTCATCCCCATAGGAGAACTATTTCCGTATTGAGAATGTATGATTTACTATAATCTATGCTTAAATATTTGACAATAAAAGACAGATTAATTTATATACAACACCCTGAAAGATCAGAGAAATAGACACAGGGACTGAAAAAAAAAAAACTATAGATCAATGGGCATGGAATGGAAGATGAAATCTGCGAAGTCAAAATTCATCAATATTTAATTAAATATCTATAAAACATTGTATCAGTTTCAATTTTAAGCTCTTAAAAATTGGGTTACATTTGAAAACAAATTGTAGGTTAGGCCTTTTTTCACCTCTTAATAATCCCTGAGCCTGAATCAGATTCTCAAGCATATCAAATGAGTTACTCATAACCAAAGAAGTTCAGAAGCTAAATTATTTAAACATTTCAAAAACTTCCTAGCAAAAATATATATTTAAAGTGGTATATGGGTACATTTAATGTGTGTGAGATCTTGTTGGGTGACACTTCTAAAAATAGGCTCAGGAAGATTTCCTGATAAAAGTGAAATCTGAATCACATCTTGACTGCCCATGTGCCAGAAATGATATGTAGATGAGAAAGAAGGAAGTAGCATAAAAAGCAAAAAGGTGGCAGCTCCCTATTGTGCTTAAGTGGTTGTTAACTTTATATGTAAAAGAAAAATCCTTGACAGAATTAATTATCTTTGGTTAAGCAGCTCATTTGACAACCCCCAAAGGCTGTGTGTTCATAGCACAAACATGAGTTCTTAGCAAACGTGAAACATACGAAGATGCAAACCCACAGACCTACCGTGCCAGCAAGGAAAATAAGGAAGTTTTGTTGATGTTTCCCAACAGAAGCCTGTTACTTCTCGCAAGCCCTGATAAAGGAGGTTTTCATTAGGGGGAGTTTTGGGGAGAAGTGCAAAATCTGATGATTTATAACAAAAGATAAAGCAAAAGTTGGATGTAATGTAATTTCCTTCAGAAATAACTCTTGGCTTTATTCTGTGTATAATTTAGTGGATTAGTTTAGTGTTTGTTTTAAAGTCCCTAAGTTAAGACTTTTAGGGCAGTTTGATATGAGGTGTCTGATCTTGAGTTTTTACCAGAGATTGCTCCAGTATCCTTATCATATTTTTGACATATGGGGTGTGGGAGTTGTTGCAAATTGAACTGGGTTTGAGTATGAACATCAGGTCTGGATTGATCTTCATTTTAACAATCTCACTTCTTGTTTCTTTTAAGTTGTTTCTGGGATGACTGTAATAGGGCTAAGGTACAAGGGATACAATGTGTTTGAGAAAAGTGTAGCAAGTTTGCTGTGAAGTTTATTATTCTAGCATTTCAGGTAAATGAAGTTGAACTGAATTAGGGGGATGGTAGCAATTCTAGCTGGCAGTTACGAGTCATTCAGGCTTTTTTAAAATTATTTCAGTTTTACTATCTTATATGCATCTTGCAGGTGCCCCCAGGAATGGAAAAGGCAAGGAGTAATACGTGAATTCTACACCCAGTGTAAAGTAAGCATGGAGGTGAAGTAACTTGCCTCAGTTCACTTATCTGTCTTGTTCCTTCTCTTGGCCTTTTTCCTAAAGTAAGACTTTCTTTATCTCCTATATTTCTCTTTGTTTGCTTAAAAAGTACATTTATACTGAGTATTCCCAAGGGTGGTATAATGAAAGTAAAATCAGTCATTTACATAAAAGGTGGCTCGCATTTGAATTTGACATTTGGCCCTAACTTCCTCTTTCCACTTGCAGACATGCACCACTCTTCAATTTCCAGTGATCTTTTGTTGCCCTTCTCACCTCTAATGCCATTTGATCAGGGCCAGATGGAGAGTTTTTCACATACTACTACCCGAGAGGGATAACCTTAGATCCCTACAAGCAAATGGCAGGATATACATGAGGGTCAGCCTAGGTTGTCCCTGTGTTAAATGAGGTAGACTGTAGTATATACTGACCTCGTAGGACTATTGTAAAGAGTGAACAGAAGTTTGCATGTGAAACATCTAAAATGGGGTCTAGCCCATAGGTAGTAAGCAATTTAATGCTAGCTATTCTCATTAGACATTACTGGAACTTAGAACAACATTACCAAGCAAAATCGAAGATTGTGTTTTGAGAATTAAAGAATGAGTTTTCAGTGGAAACATCACCTGTAGCCTAGTCCATTGGAAAGAAACCTTTTCTAGATGGCAAACAGAATGTCCCTAGGAACTTCACTCCTAAACCAAGATGCCAGGCTCAAAGGAGAGGACTCACCCAGCTCTTAAAGCAGAGAACCTTCTGGTGGAAAGATAGCCAAGAATGTGCACCTCTATAAATGTTGGCTGTGACATGCATCTATTTCCAAAGAAGGATCTATCTTTCTAACGGGTTAGGATTGTTCCACTGTGACCACTGAGAAGGCTTTTTCAAAGACCACTTGGGCTTACTTCAGTGGATCTGGTCACAGAGGAGAATTACCTTGAAGTAGGAATTAATGGTTTCATTTACTATGTTAGGAATAGTATATATTTGTGTTATATGTTTTTGCTCCATTTCTCTTGATCTCTAATTAATAATATGCTTTTCTGATCTCTAATGCCCTGGGATATTTTGCTAAATGGCCAAATATTACAAACGGTCTGATTATTTAATCAGGTGATTTTCATTCATAGTCTACCTGCCTCCAAAGAATGGAGAATGGATCAGCGCATGAGGTTACAATTCTGATATGAATGTCCTTCTCCTTTATTTTATTTTATTTTATTTTTAAATTTATAATAGTTTATTGTCAAATTGGTTTCCATATAACACCCAGTGCTTCTCCCCACAAGTGCCACCCTCCATGACCATCACCCCCTTTCCCCCTCCCCCTCCCCCTTCAGTCCTTGGTTGATTTTCAGTATTCAGTAGTCTGTCATGATTTGTGTCCCTCACTCTCCCCAACTCTCTTTCCCCCTTCCCCTCCCTATGGTCCTCTGTTAGGATTCTCCTGATAGACCTATGAGTGCAAACATATGGTATCTGTCCTTCTCTGCCTGACTTATTTTGCTTAGCATGATACCCTCGAGGTCCATCCACTTTCCTACAAATGGCCGTATTTCATTCTTTCTCGTTGCCATGTAATACTCCATTGTATATATATACACCACATCTTCTTGATCCATTCATCAGGTGATGGACATCTAGGCTCTTTCCATGATTTGGCTAGGAAAAGGAAGTAGCTATAATGGGTCTCCTGAAAAGTACCCAATTAATGAAGGTCACCAGACTAAGTTTAGAAGTGGGTGAAGTGATATAATACATCTAGGATATTGGGGCATCACATACTTCTAGAACACCAGATATGCCTTCATGCCTGATCATAGATTTTTTTTTTCTTCTCCTAATTTAATCAAGGTGGTGGGAGAGAGTCGAATTACTGGATAGGTTCACTTAGTGCCTGTCAATAGTCCTTGGATTACCATTTCCGACCCAGTTTCTCAGAGTTTTCTGTGTCATATCTAGCAAGTCAACAGTTGCCTAAATTTCCACATTTTCTCTTCTCCCTCTTCCTCCTCTGTAGGTCGACTTGTGTATGTTTGCTCATGATCTCTTTCCTATTTAAAACATACATAAGAGGTGAAGAAGAACAATGCTGAAAATGGTTCCTGTAGAAAGCTTTCAGCTCGTTGACATGCATTGTCTTCACAGAGTAGTTTCCTGATTTCTGTTTTAAAGTTTATTTTTGGCTAAGTCTAAGAAAAAAAAAACCCAGCCAGTTTGAATTCATTTTCCAGTTTGCAGAACACGCTGGATTGACAGACATTGAGGGAGTTAAAAATAACATAGAACAGAATGGAATAGAATTTGAGAGCTAGAAGTGGACATGAGCATCATCAAGTTGAGTCTTTTCTTCCTACAGACAAAGAAGTGCAAGTTCACAGGAGTTAAGTGCCTACCCCAAGGTCGCACCACTGGTTTGTGATTGAGCTAGCAGATGAACACTTACTTTTTCACTTGTCGACTCTGTTTTTCCAGTATCGAAAATAATTATAATGGAACAGGCAGGACCAATGGTATAAAAATTCCATTCCAGAGAAAGATTTGCTTGCTTAGCCTTTTTAGTTCTGTCCTCCACCTACTTATTCCTCCATAATTATTGTCATGAATTAGTATTTATTGATTTTTCTCTGTTGTGTAAACTGATTCACTGCACCAACCAGTATTATAAGCCCTCTTGGAGATTACAAATTAAAAGGTACCAAATGAGAAAATGTAGCTATAATTTAAAACCTTGTTCTTCAGAACTTTACCAACTTTACTGACTTTACCATTCCTCTTATCTTCTAACATAGATCATTTTTGATGACAATCAATTCAACACCGGGGACTAGGCTCTTGGAAGAATGAAAAACTGGTTTCTTTTTCTTTTCCTTTCTTGTTTTCATTATTGCCCCCTTTCCTTTCCCTTTGACTCATTACTTCTTATGGACTGATTGATCAGTTTTTTTATTTAGTCAAATCGTGGTATCAGCTATATGTCAGTCTTAGGCGAAACACTGGGAAGCAAAAAGACAGGAAATACAGGGTCCCCATCTTCAAAGAACTTACCACCTAGCATAGGAGAGGGCACACACTTGGCAGGGTGACCAACAGGTACTAAAGCAATAGCAGTGTTTTCTGTGTTTTTCACAATGTGATATACACAGACAGTGTTAAAATTGTATGACAAGTTGTAAGACCCTGGTGGTAATTTGGAATCCTGGATGAGGTTATTCTTGGATACAGACAAATAAGTGGTCTGTCCTGGCTGCTTTGTCTCCATACAGCTACCCTTGGGGGTGACATCATCAACTGGTTGGGCTGCCCTGCAATAACTGGGGAGACGAGATGTCTTCCTGAGCTGGGGAAATTATAGTAAAAGTAGAAAAAGATTAACCTGGAAGATACTTGGGAAGAAGGATTGACACAAATTGGTGAGTGGGTGATATGTATGGGAGAAGTATGTGTCCTAAGCAGCTGGGTGGATGATAGTGCCTTGTACTGAGATGGTAAGTATTGGAGGAGGAAGGAAAGGAGGAGAAAGAAGCCATGACTACCCTTGAACTAGGCCTTTGGGAAAAGTATAGCTCATTTGCAACCAACATTACTGGAGCCAGAATGTGAATAGAGTAGGGCGTGGACAGAGTTTGAGTTTGTCTGGCTTGGTTTAAACTCTCTTCAAGTCTGACAAGGAAAGCCAGCTCTTTTGGGATTTCTGCCTTTGCCTCTGAGTCTCATTGTGTTCATTTTTTTTTATAGAGTTGATAATTAAAGAATTAAGTTTTAAGTAAGTAAAAATCCAAGTTTTTATAAATGTATAGAGGAGAGTGATGAGTTCTATTTTGATGTGAACTGTGATTCCCTGAACTGGAGAGTTGGATGCTGAAGATGTATCAGGGAGTTCTCATAGGAGATACCCCTGTAGGGAAGCAATGGATGGAGGAGTGAGCAAAGGGACACAGTGAGAAATGTGGTTGCAATTGAGATGCCAGCCAGCTCTGCCCCAAGCTCTAGATGGCACTTTACAGTCCTGGAACTTGTGGTGAGAGGGTCTGGACTTTTTATCCCCGATGACCAGTTATTTACTGTGGACTTCCTGCTGGGAGAGAATGTGACTGAGAGACACAGCTGTGAGCAGTCAGCAGCCGATAACCCCAGCAGCCATGAAGAAGGGATCTAGATAGAGCACTGGAGTATCCACCACTCTGGTGAGTGAAGCTATGTGGGAGGCAGTTTGCACGTGGGTTTGGAGACCTGAGAAGAGAAGCTTGGGGTTAGGCAAGTGAACTTGGCTTACATTGCAGTGTAGAAGATGGTTGGAATCATGGATAACAGTGAAGAAAGATGAAGGGCTAGACTAGAACCTTGGGCAGTACCAAAACTGAATGGGTAAGGTGAAGAAAAGGAGCCCTTGGTATGAACAAAAAGAGTCTACAGAGGTTGGAAACCCAAGGGAGATTGGTTTTAGAAGCCAGGAAGAAAGGTACATCTCTAGGGTCCAGTGTTGTAGGAAGGCCTTGAAAAACTAGCTATCAAGAGAGTCATTGTGATTTGAGGAAAAGCAGCTTTTGGGAAACTCTGGAGGCAGAAACCAGGTTATAGTAGAGAAGAAGAAAAGAGAAGACGAGAAAATGTGACACATGTATGCAGATAACCCTCTTCAGAAATTTAGCTCTTGAAGGAAGGAGATGGGTTGAAGCGGAGGGAGAGCACACGATGCAAAGTTCTGCCTAAATTTATTTTGAGAAAGAAAGATTTGAGCATGTGAGAGTGCTGATAGGGTATAGGGGTTGCAGGGTGGCGGGTTGCGAATCTGAAAAGTGGTGGGTCATCGGAGGAGGCTGAAGAAGGTGGGGATCAGATTGAAAACACAAGTGGAGTGTGAAGCCTCTGAGGATTTTGGCTGCTTAAATTAGGAAGAAACCTGAACTCACGTAGCAAGCAGCTCTTTTGAGACCAATGTGGTAAACGTTGGCTCTATGGGCAGATGGAGCTTGATTCACATCTCCATAATCAGAAACAGTGCTGAAAAAGACCCCAAATACACAAACCTCTCTGAACTTTTGGAAAATACTTAGAAAATGTTTTGAGCTTGAAGAGGCAGTACTGAGGATGCCACCGGTCATTGCTCCCCAAAGCTGTCTTTCAGCTGGAATAATTCAGTTTGTTTTAACAAGCACGCTTTATGCGCCTACTGTGTGTGAGGGCTAGAGACCTACATTACAGAAAGGATGGTGGGCTTGTACTTGGGACACAAGGTTCAGTTCCTGATATACTGAGGAGTCTCAGAGAAAATTCTTTTCTTTCATGGAACAGTTTTTCTCCCGGAATCAGACTCTCTCCTGGTGTTTACAAATATTAGCTCTATGAATTTGGCAAATCATGCTTTCTGACCCTCTGTTTTCTTCAGAACATTGTTTGATAATCTATAGACCTCCTGTTTTTGAAATCTTTTTTAAAAAAATGGAAGGATTGTTGACACACAGGATTATGTTAGTTTCTGGTGCACAGCAGAGTGAGTTGACAACTCCCCACATTATGCTGCGCTCATGACACATGTAGGCACTGCCACCTGTTACCATACAATCATCTTATGGTACCTTTGACTATATTCCCTATGCTGGACCTTCCATCCCCATGATTTACGTATTCCATACCTGGACATCTGGACCTTCCACTCTCCTTTCTAGGCCTTCTTTGAGTCTTCATGCTCGGGATTTACAGGATGAGATCTTTCAGGTGTGATTTAGAAGGCAGAGTGTTGGCACATACGAATTGTCCCTGGTGAATTGGTACCATTAGATGGGGTTCAGAGAAGTTAAGTGACTTGCCAGAGTCCCATAGTTGAGCAGTGAGCAACATGGTGGGCCTTTGGTGAATCCCCACCCCCAGGCTGAGGCCCCAGCCTTTACTTTTGAGTTGCTGTAAACCGGGCCAGCATAATCCTGATTATAATGGGGGTGCCCACAGCAACAGGGTAAAACATGGACCATCTCCTGGAAGGTATCCATTTACATGGTGTTCATGATTTTAAAACATGATTTTTGCATTAAAATTTTTAAAAATGGCTCAATAAAGAAAAGAATAGGCAATTCAAGTAAAAAAGAAACTTCAAAGAAATCTTGCAATTTACAACATTACATTCGGTGAGTGTTTTCTAATGGCTTCAGAGAATGTGGAGAGGTGGGTGGTGTTTTGCAGCACTGCCTTTCAGGTTACAATTCCAGACTCTGGGGACATTTATTTCCTCTTTCCTGCTAAATGGATATTTCAGTGCAAAAGCTTGCAAGTACTTTCAGTAAAACTGCAATATTTTCAGCCCTTAAAGAAAAGTAAGTTGTAGAGGAAGAGGGCATGTGAGGTTGACTATTCCATCTGGGAAGACTGATAAATCACCAGAGGCTCCAGCCCAATCAATGCCTACTGAAAAATTTGGACATCAGACAATGCCCCAAGTGCTCCAGTGGGTAATGAACAAATGTGTACAATGGTGAATAGATCAATTTCTAAATGAGCCCTATTAGCATAACTGTATAGCATGAAACATAGTTATTGTTTGGGACAGGACAAGGTACAAACAGATAATGCTCATCACTATTGACAGTATATCTCCTTGGGATGATAGAACTGTAGTCTGCAAAGTGGGGTTCTCACGCTGGATGAAAGTCAGCAAGACTGTTCAGATGCTGGAGGAAAACATTGCAGTTTTATATCTTTTTACTTTCATCCTTTTGATTTTTTGTGTTTTCTAAAATATATAATATATAAATAGAATGGAACATGTGGATTTACCAAAAATACACATACATGAATTAAGAGTATGACTCAAATTAACTTTATTAATGGCTGCATTATCAGAAAGCTTTAGAGACATATCTCTGGGATAACTTTTTGTGCTTTGGAAATAAATTACTAGAGCCCCAATCTTTTGTACAGTAATAATGGTTAAAAGCAAAAGTTGTTAGATCCTGAGCCATGAGTATTCATTTCTTACTTTAGCAAAGAAAACTAAGATATGGCAAGGATGGGCAATGATAATTATCTATTTTGTGCTCTTTATATAGTAGGCTTCGTGTGAATCACCACTTCCACACAAGGCCCTTGGAAAAACCATCACTTGATCAATATGTTAATGTGACAGGTTCTCCAAACTGAAGAATGTCATTGCATTTTCAATGAGAGTTACAGAGAAGCAAGAGAAGGAATCAAGGAAATTGGACAGACAGATTTGGCTAATGCAAGCAATATTTCTTTACCAAGAATGCTAGTATTTGTTTTATACCTTTTATTTTAGGGTTATTGTTTTTTTTTTTTTTTCTCAGTCGGAATTACCTACCTGTTTTAACTGGTAAGATGATAATTACTTTTCTTCATATAACACCTTATAGTTTATAAACATATATATTTCATCCTTAAAAACACCATATTAGGTAAATAGGCTCAATTTGAGAGTCCCACATTGTAAACAGACAGACTGAGTCTTAGAGAAATTAAGAACCTTATTCCAACTTAAACAGAGGTCTTTAGTGCTCTTGACTGGGGGGGGTGTATTTTCTGAAATATATTATATGACAGGAAAAGAGTAGTACAAAGTAGATGATTGAGAAAGTGCTCTCTGGTGAGACAAAAAAATAAATACTTCCATTCTGTTCCATTGCTCATCCCATCACTTGCCTTTGCCTTTTTGTTATTGTCTTCCTTTTGCCATAGAAAGACAATATTACACTTTTAAAAGTCCAGAAAAACTTTAGTTTTAATCCAACCCAAACATAGCTAGCCATAGCTAACATAGGAGGAAATACTAGTCACTGAAAGCACAAGGGGAGATACCACAAGAAAGAGGGTGTCAACAGAGGAGAGCGTGGGGGTCGGGGAGAGGGGTCTGATTCAGTTAAAGAGATCGCTGTAAGGATAAAAGAGGACACTTCCTATCTGCAGCAGTGGAACTACCCATCACAGATGAAAAGAAGCCTCTACCTATTTCTTCTCTTCCACGTGTGTTAAAACAGACAGGCACTGATTGCATAGCCAGAACTGTAGAAGGATGATCTTGGATCTCTAAGAACTTGGCCTTGAGTTGGGGAGGTAAAACACAAAAATGGAAGCCAGGAGAAAAACCAACCAAGACAAAGAATAGCAGAGGAAAGAACTGTAAGTTTGAGGTTAACAGATACGGTTTCAATCCGCCCTACCTTTGCTGTGCTGCTGTGCCGGTTGAGTAGGCAGGCTTCCTGGGCCTCCGTATCTCTTTAGGTTGTAGGAACAGACGGAATTGGCATCTCCGGAATTTATGAATTTATGCCAATTCATAAATTCATCTCGAGAATTTATTTCAGTTTCAGATTTTTATGATTTACTTTTTAATAAACATAAATCTATTGTACACATAGGAATATTAAGAAAATGCAAGAGAGTACATTTGATTTCTAGAAAAGGTTTGCAAAATGCTGGTGTGTGTCATGTGTCCCTTTTTGAGGGCATGGCGATGACTCTCCTTGGGGGGTGGGGGGGCTGTGAGGATTGTTACACTTGTGAATAGGCTAGAATTGGCAAGGGTTTAATGAACCCAGGGTGGATTTATGCTGATCCGTGACTGAATTTTTCCTAGTCTTTGGCAAACTGAGGAAATTAAGAAATTATAAACATTCTATTTGGATTTGGATAATCATCTGAGATTATTGCCAATATACATTGGTATTAAAATACTCTTGCCTTTATAAAATGATGGTGACAGTAATAAACACACATACACATACATGCACACATATAACCATTCCTCTGATACTGGCAACTTCCTGTTGAATTTCCCTCAGCGGCTTTTCTTGGACAGAGTAAAGGCCACGCCCTATTTTGGGGTGTTCACTTGCTCAAACCGCTACAGCAGAGTACCGCAAACTGGGTGACTTACAGCAGCGCAGACGGATTTGCTCACGGTTCTGGAGGCCAGAAGTCTGAAAGCTGTCACTAGGGCCATGCTCCTTCTGCAGACTCGAGGGCAGGACCCTTCCCTCCCACTTCCTTACTGCTGCTGGTTGCTGGCAGTGCTTGGTGTAGCTTGGCTTGTGACAGCGTCTCTGCCTCTGTTCTCACGTGGCCTTCTCCGTGTGTGCCCGTACTGCCGTTTTCCCTGTGAGCCCAAATTTCCTTTTTACAGGGACATTTATCACTGAATTATGCCCCCTCTTCCAGTTTAGTGTGTCCCCAAGTTAATTACATTTATGGGGATCCTATTTCTAAGTAAGCTGACCTTCTGCAGGTCTGGGTGGACATGAATTGTGGGAAACTCTCTTCAACCCAGAACACTGGGCACGGAAGATTCTTCACAAGTTTGTTGCTCACAGTCACATCCCATTCACCCCATGTTTCTGTTTTCTCTGGTTGCTTTGTATGGATACTGGATTTCTGGCTCCAAATATGATGTGCCTGAATATAGCAAAGATTGAGGTGCATGTGTTTCAGCAAAAGGATAGGAATGAAACCGGTTGTTGAGAGAGTTGGGAGGGAAACATGGCTCTTGTTTAATTATATTAGTGCAACAAATTGGTGAATAAAAATAAAGAAAAGGATATGCCATTTTTTGAAAGTAATAAAAGAAGAATAAAGATACCCTGTGGTCCAATAATTCCTTTTACTAATAATTGAGTCGAAAGAGAAAAGTTAGAGGAATACAAAATAATTTGGGTGCAAAGTTGTTCCTTGGGGAATTACTTAAATAGCAAAAACATCGAAAACAAATGAAATAGTCCATGGTAGGGAATCTGTAAATATATTGTGGTATATACATTTCTGTGCCCATTAAGACTTATGATTTCAGGATTTAAAAAGCCTGTTAACATTGGGAAAACAATAAAATTTCTAATAAAAAAGCTAGAAATGAAATGATGTATATATAGTATCATCCCAATCATTTAAAGCAGTGGTGTTCAGTTGGGGGCGATTTTGTCTCTGGGGCAATTTGGAGATGTCCCAAGACACTTTTGTTATTATAGCTGAGGGCGAGGGGGACATAACTCTGGCGGCTAGTGTTGGAGGTCAAGGATGTGCTCAACTTCCTGTGATGTATGTACCAACTCCCCACAACAAAAAGTTACCCGGCCCCAAATATGCCATGGCCGAGAATCCTTGATTTATAATGAAACTGCTTCATCTTTCCATTTCTGTCTGTCATCTCTAGAAAGGAAATAATCATACCCACTTCCTAGGGTTATGGTGACAATTGTTGGACAATGCAGGTAAAGCACAAGAACAGTGACTGGAACACAGTTAATCATCTGGTGTGTGTTAGTGTTAGTTCACTACTATCTGTCGCAGTGAACGCAAGAAGAGATAGAGCAGAATATGATGGTGATAGCACTGTAGGTCTTGTCAGTGCCTTTTGGGAACATTTCAGTAGTTGAACAAGTTATAGCCAGGGAGGGACACAAGCCATCGGGAACCATGGCATGTCTTGGCAGGACTGTGTTAGAAAGGATCTATTACAGAGTTTGGGCTTTAGTGGAGTGACCTGTGCTCCCCCAAGGAGCAACAAGGGGTTCTAAGGCAAAGGGGGTTCACTCTGGGTATTATCAGAAGGTGGGGGTAGTTCTGTGATTCGTCATCCTATTCAATTTTACCTCTCAGGAGAGAGCAGACTAGCTTGAATACAGAGCCTTAACCGGTAAAGTCGCTGTCATCCATTTTGGCTGAGAGAGGGAGAGCTTGACTTTTTGTGGGAGGCACAGTGACCTTGTAATAGTCAATGCCAACACAAAACTGTGAAGCGGGCTGCTTTGTGTCCTTTTGTCATGGTCTCAGAGTAACGGTGTGCGAGGTTGGTATTCTGGAAGGTGGCCTCTATCCAGGAGAATAACATGGCTACCTGTGAGTGAATGAATGTCAGAGGCTAGTCTTTCTTTTTTTTTTCTTAGTCCATTTACTATTCTTATCACTTTTCAATAGTTTTGAATATTTTTACTTTGAATTCATGTTACTTTTGTAAAAGAACAAATACATGTTAATTAAAAAATAATAAAAGGAATGCTCAGAAAAAGGAGTCAGGTCTGCAAAATTATGGAATGAAATCTCATATATGTAACATGGGCAAAAGGAGACAATTATAAATAATTTGCTCTCTTTCCAATAATATTTCATGACCTTTGCTATTAAGGAACTTGAAGGAAAGAAGAAAGAAATGTAGCTACTGTTTTATACCCACTCTTAGGTGGCTCTTTATGTAATACAGAAGTTGTAGGAAAGGTTCCTTGTGGTAATGCCTTTTTAAATGAGTTACACATACAGAAATTGACTTGCTTCTTCAAAGGGGGATATCAGGTTTGGATGGTGCTCTGTATCAATCAATCGAATCCTGATTTATAGAAAACAAATTGAGCTTCATCTTTATCCTTTTAAAGAAGAGAAAAAAAACCACGGTATATATAAAAGAATATATGAATGTCTTCAGGGTCTTACATTCAATAACAAGCAAAGAAAAAAATTGGATTTTCTCTCTTTCAAAGTTTTTAGTAACATTCAGGGCAAGCAAATTAAATTAAGCATATTTATGCAACAACCCAAAGCGAGAATCTTCAAGGGCATCTTTAAAATATACATGAATTCTCTTTATATTCTGAATTCTTTTGAAATTGGGTTTGGGGGTTTATTGAACTTTGTATTTTTAGTTACTTTTTAATCTTTATTGAATTTTTAAATGTTAAAAATAATATTTCCCCATTATAGTAATTTCAAACAGTCCAACGGGCATAAAGTGTATGGCAAATCTTTTTTTTTACTAACTTTGATCCCAACAGTAATTCCAGTTCTAATCTAATCTAATTTTATTTTACTTTATTTTATTATATTAAATTTTCACTTATTTTTGAGAGAGAGAGAGAGAGGGAGGGAGGGAGAGGGAGAGGAAGAAAACAAGTGTGGGAGGGGCAGAGAGAGGGAGACACAGAATCTGAAGCAGGCTCCAGGCTCCCAGCTGTAGGCACAGAGCCCGATGTGAGGCTCAAATTCCCTAACCTGCAGGACCATGACCTGAGGCGAAGCTGGAGGCTTAACCTTCTGAGCCACCCAAGCTCCCTTAATCTAATGTTAAACTGTTACAGGTTTTATTTGATGTGAATATATTTACTTCCGTACTTGAAGTATTAATCTTCAGTTTGACCTGAGAAGGTAGTATGTTTCATGAGGCCAAGATCACACTTGCTTTCTCTCCCCACTGGATCATCTCTGGTTCTAGCACCATATGTACTTGCTCAGGAGTTTCTTTTTATATTTAAAATTTTTTTTTCTTAAGTTTATTTATTTTGAGAGAGAGAGAGCACATGGTGGGGGGGGGGGGGGGGGGAGACAGAGAGACAGAGTCAAGAGTCCCAAGCAGGCTCCACACTGTCATAGTGTGGACCCTGATATGGGGCTTGAACTCATGAACTGTGAGATCATGATCTGACCCAAAATCAAGAACTGGTCACTTAACCACCTGCGCCACTCAGGCACCCACAGAAGTTTCAGTGAGAGACACTTGCAATGGAATTGCAGGGATTTCTTATCTCCATGAACACTTTTGTATGAACCCAGTATTCTGAAAAGAAACATTTTGTTTTCTCCCTTATCCTTTCATAGAGATTTTGCAATTTACTGTCATATTCTCTTCCAGATACTTTTTTTCTTTCACCACGGGTCTCTTCCACTTACTCATCACATTGAGTTTCAATTCTTCACGTAGCTCAGCCCTTGACATTGTCTCCCTCCCTAATCTCTTATTTTCCAGCCAGTCCCACACTTTTCCCCTCAGTTATTTTTCTAAAATGTGAATCTGGATCTTTCTCCTCACCAGAACTTCACATTAACTCTCATTGCTCCCCAGGTTTCATTCTTACATTCAGCCCAGACTTGAAAGCTCTTCCATGCTTACTCTCAAACTCTTTTCCTGATTTTCTTCAGCCTCTCTCACGCCTCCACAGCCCCTAATGATCATTCATTCAAACCTTCGTTTTGGTGTACCTCCTGTGCTGCCTGATTGTCATTTCCAGTCAATTTCCCGCATTCACTGTCTACAAAATTCACTGATTTTGCTCCCTCTTCAGAATGTCATTCTTTGTGGTTTCCATTGGGAAAAAACCTATGTGCCTTTTAAAGCCCAAAAGTCCTCTCTCTGCAGAACTTCTAGGGTTCTCCAGATTGACTCCTTTACTCTGTTTTCTTTGTGCTGATAGTATTTTGTTTACACTACAGTATATACCCACCCCCCCACTTTGAAGGTATGGCAGACATACATCTTCCCCTTGCCCTTGTGACTCCCTTTCTCGCCAAAGAAAACTTCTCGAATGCAAGAGATTCTTTCATTCTTCTGTTCATCTTCATATTTCTCCTGCTACATAGGAAATGGCAGATCCCTAGAATGTCCTTGAGTAAAATTGGAGGAGGCTTTCACACAGGAAAATGGTCACCCGTTGTTCTGCGTCCGTGGGGTACACTTAGATGGTGTGCAAGGGAGGGCGACAGTCTGAGATAAAGGAGTTGAACAACTCCAGCCACTGAGGCAAAAGGACTTTGCTAATCCATTGGAGAAGCTGTAGAGGCAAAGTGCTTCCAGTTTCCAGAGGATGGAGAGGGAGACAGCAGAGCATATACTAGTTTCTGCGATATAGTTGGAGTGCTGTGGTCAATGGAAACGGTCTTTTGAATATCCTTTCCATGGGTCATTGTGCCCCATCCTTGGAGAGTGGAGCAGAAGCAGGTGTGGAGGCCTCAACGGAGCCCAGAAATAGTGTGCTCTCACTCTGGCTCATGGACTTTTTGTAATGAACAAGGTCTGTCCTACATGTATCCTGATGGTCTAAAAATAACAGTAGCAAAATACCATTAATTAGGACTTAGGAAGAGATGATCCAAAGTGTCCCTTCCAATTCAGAAAGTCTGCAGTCAGATACTTATTTACATTGGCTATTGAAAGCTTCAGGCTTAAGATATGCTTGCCCTCATTAGTTGGGATGATTTTGAGGTGAAAGGTCACTTTTGAACAAGAACCATCCCAATAAACATAATCCCTGACACTTGCATCAGGTTTTCTGTTAAGCTTCATATAATCTTGTTTTGAATTATGAGTCTAGGCTTACTCATTTTTATTTTCCTGCTTTCTGCTTATTTAATGGTGTCCAAGTACTCTGATCTTTCATGATGGTTAGAATAGTTTAACATTTCCAAATGGTTGCATATGGATTTTTTCATATGCTGCTGGAATATGTTACTACACTGCAAAATCATATGGTATTTGAAACGAGTCACATGAAAAAGTAAAATTACTAAACATCAAGGAAAATCTCTCTTCATTCTTTTTAGTTTCCTTAAAGCTTTTTAAAATCAGAAGGCCTTTTTGATTATTTTTAACTGATAAGTTTTATTATATGCTCTATATTCTGAGTTTCATAGGGAGTTATAAGAAATTAGAAGGATGTAGAAAAATTCAAATAACTATTTTGTGCATAAGGGCTTTAACACCTCAATGGGTTATTTTTTCTATATCTATTGTATTATAAACACTCATCTGTGAATATATTTCAACCTAAGCAGACTCAGTGCACCAGGAGTATACCAAAGTCTTTGTAGTTCTCTTCATTTAATGCCAATTATATAATTATTTCTATCTGAGGCATAAAAGTTGTGGGATTTTGCTTTTTAATTGCTTAGTAGCTACTGAAGGAATAAGCAAGATTATCCAGTTGTGTTGGGCAGATGTTTCTAGTATCTCACTAAATAATACATTTTCTTAATTAACATAAAGAAGTATTGTTAGCATTTTGGCACTGAGTAAATTCCAGGTTAATATTAAAGTCTGGAAATACGTTAGCTCTTTTTAGTATTTCATTTGGTAAAATGATACATAGCATCAAAACCAGAAAACCTAGGTTCAGATTGCCTTTCAGCCACTTAGTGTCTGTTGTTAATGCCATTCACTTCCTCTCCTCATTGACTCAACAATGTGATAGCTTCATCAGCCTATCATGGACTTTCATGGCACTGCTTTACTGTAGCATTGCCAGACTTTTGACTCATTTACTAAATTAATTACTTCCTGACTATAGGTTTTCTCTAGAATGTAAGTTTCTTGAAGTAATGAATAGATTTTCTTGAGCTCGGGCATACTGGGTAGCAAGCTTGACTCTAGATATTTTCTGTGCCGTTACTTATCAGATTGTTGTCCCCCCAAGGTATTCTCTTGGACATAGCATATTTTATATAACTAGGGATGCTCATGAGAAATGTGTTTAGGTTCACTTTACATTATGTATGTGACTGATTTCATGTATTAGCTTGACTTGTTTTAGTTCAAAGACAATTTAACAAAAATAGCTAGTTCTAGGAGCTATTTTTCTGAAAAACTTCAGTAAAATAGAAGTGTTTAATAAATACCTCACACTGGACCTTCATCAGATTAAAATGTTTTATCAGAGTGGTGGGCATTTCACGGATTTCCAAAATGTTTCTAATTTCCATGATTTAAATGTCAGGGACATTTGGCTTATCTCCCTCTATTTAATGAATGATAAAGCAAACATGTTATCAGATGGGCCTACACTATTTGGAAAGAGTAGTTTTATCTATAAATCCTCACACTGACTCACACACAGAAAGATGGAGATGTTCAACATGACCACCAGGTGAGGCTGGGTTCATTATTCAGTTTTTGCCCTTTCCTGTCCTCTATCGTGTTCTCTATCTCACCACAGAATGTCAGGACTACGAAAGACCTTTCAGGTCCCCTGCTCCTACATCTACCTTCTCTTTTTACAAATATGAAAACAACCAAGCAGGGTTAGTGAGTTACCTGAGGACAAACCACTGTTAGAGACAGGACTACAATTGGAAGCCAAACCCTGAACTTCCCATAACATCTTTCTGCCTGTCAACCTGACTTCAGTTTCTACTCATTTATCCTCTCTCACTTTACGGTAGTGACACAATCCTTGTGTCTTGCACACCTTATACTCACTCCTCCCCCAAGGATGATAGCACTTGGCATTTGTGTCTGTCTTAAATGTTCTGTGCCAGGTGTTAGCAAGCCTCCTAATTGTTTTACCGCATATTAACACCACTTCTGCCCCACTCTGCTCCCTTAGCCCTTAGTCTCCTGCTTTGTAAATGGTTAGTCAATAATTATTGAATGAATGAATGAATGAATGCATGAATGAATAAATGAATCCCATTCTTATAGTTTAGTTGCATGGGGTCAAGTGCATGGGCTTTGGCTTAAGATGGAATGGGTCGCTTAGCCACTCCCATGAGTGCTTCCTTGGCTAGGCAGTTAACCTGTCTTGTAACTGTCTCAGCTGCAAAATGGATATAAAGTGAGTCTCTACCTTGAAGGTGTTGTGAAGGCTAAAATGTTATGATGCTTATAAACCATTTGCCCCAAAGCCTGCACATAAAAAGTATTTAATTAAGCTTAGTCATTAATTTAGTCATCTCCAGGTTATCTCTAGAAGAGACTAATTTAAAGCTCATTGTGAGATGACATCAGCAAAATGGCAGAAAAGGAGTTTTCTGTTGTCTTCGTCCTCCAAGTAAACTGATTTTGACAATCACCCAAAGATGAGAATGCCTTTGGAAAATTCTAGGAATTTAGCAAACAAGTCTTAGCACACTCTTGAAAAAAAAAATTCCAAGATTGAGCACATTGAAAAGGGTATGAGGTATAATTTTACTTTGCCTCTGTCACCTTTCCCTCAAGTGGCACAGCTCATTGGCAAGAGAAACCTTCTTGGCCCACAGTTTCTCCCATGGGCAAAACTTAGTAAGTGCCTGGCTTCCCCACCTGTGAGATGCTGCCAGAGAGGCTCATTTTGGTTCTGCCTCATCCAGGAAACAGAGATGTGCTGCTTAACTGGAAGGTGGAGTAGGACTGGGAGAACAGCAGCCAGGGCTCTGGGAGGGCATCACGGGGATGCTGGTCCTGCTAACCAGTTGGCAGACCCCCATCAGGAAGCCCATCCATGAGCCCCTGGGGACACGTCATCTGCGGATCACGCCAGCTGCAACAAAGGCTCCTCCCATGCTCCTCATGCCTCACCCCTACAACTCCCTACTCCCTCGTCAGCACCCTGTGTGTGCCCCCAGAGGTGGCAAGTGCCAGCCTTTGCAGATGACTGACTGGGCAACATGTACAGAGAGCTCCCCTGCTCTGTGGGATTGGGTGAAAACAGCAACTTGAGCATTCAGCATCATTCTAGGAAAAGGACCTCGGGTGACTCTGCAGGATAGAGGGTCAGCAAAAGGTCTTAAGAATTCCCACCTAGGAGGGAACAAGAAATGTGGGAAAGCCATATCTATAGAAGGGGTCTGAGAAGACCACAGAATCTTCTAACAGGGCTGGCAGAAAGTATTTCTATTTTAAAGCCTGCATTGAGAGAGAAGAGAGCTCTCAAATAAACAACCTAATCTTACACCTTAAGGAACAAGAAAAAGAACAACTAAGCCCAAAGTTAGCAGAAGGAAGTAGATAACAAATATCACAGTGGAAATAAGTGAAATAGAGAGTAGTAAAGCAGTAGAAAAGACCAGTGGAAGTAAGAGCTGGCTTTTTAAAAATATAAACAAAATTGACAAACTTTTAACTAATCTTACCAAGGAAAATAGAGATCAGATAAAGAAAATTATAAATAAACAAGGAGACATTACAACTGATAACCACAAAATACAGAAGATCTTAAGAGGCTACTGTGAACAATTATACGCCAACATATTGGATAACTAGAAGAAATGGAGAAATTCCTAGAACCATACAACTAATAAGATTGAATCATGGAGAAATATAAAATCTGAATAGACCAATAATGAGTGAAGAGATTGTGTAATAAAAAATCTCCCAACACAGAAAAGCCAAGGACCAGATGGCATCACTGGTGAATTTTAACAAACATTGAAGAAGAATTAATGCTAATCCTCCTCAAACTCTTCTAAAAAAACTGAAGAGGAGAGAACATTCCCAAACTCATTTACTGAGTCCACTGTTAACCTTATACCAAAGCAAGGTGAGGATACTACAAGAAAACTGTGAGCCCATATCCCTGGTGAATATGGGTGCAAACATTCTTCACAAAATACTATTAAACTGAGTTAAATAGTGAATTAAGAGGATCATCCACCGCCATCAAATGGGACTTATCCCCAAGGATGGTTCAACAGCTACAAATCAATCGATCGATACACCTTATACACAGAATTAAACATAAAAGCCATATGGACATCCCAATAGATGCAGAAAAAGTATTTGAAAATTCAGCACCTTTTCATCATAAAAAACTCAGCAATTTGGATGTAGAAGGAATGCACCTCCATATAACAAAGGCCATGTATGAAGCCCACAGCTAATATCATATGTAAAAGTGAAAGGTGGGAAGCATTTCCTCTAGGATCAGGAAGAAGGCAAAGCTGCCTCTCACCGCTCCTACTCAACATAGGAGCCAGGGAAGTAGGCAAGAAAAAAAAATACAAGGCATCTGAATCAGAGATGAACAAGTACAACAGTCTCTGCTTGCAAATGATGTGATCTTATATATGGAAAGCCCTAAAGACTTAAGCAAAAAAATCCTGTTAGAACTAATAAAGGAATTCATTAAAGGTATAGGACACAAAATTAACAGGCACAATCAGTTGCACTTTTACACATTGACAATGAATTATTTAAAAAGGAAATAAAATAGCCCCATTTGCAATAGCACCAAAAACAAATGAGCAAACAAAACCAATAAAATGCTTAGGAACGAATTTAACCAAGGAGATGAAAGACCTGTATACTGAAAACTATAAGACATTGAAGAAAGAAGTTGAAGACACATATAAATGGAAAGATAGCCTATGTTCATGGATTGGAATAATTAATATTGTTAAAATGTTCATAGTACCCAAAGCTGTCTATAGATTTGGTGCAATCCCTATCAAAATTCAAATGGCATTTTCCACAGAAATAGAAAAAATAGTCCTAAAATTTTTATGGACCCACAAAAGCACCTGCATAGCCAAGCAAATCCTGAGAAAGAAAAAGAAAACTAGAAGCATCATACTTCCTGGTTTCAAACTATATTGTGAAGTGATAGTAATCAAAACAGTATGCTACTGGTACAAAACTGAACAAGAGATAGACCAATGAAACAGAATTGAGAGCCCAGAAAGAAAGCTGTGCATAGATGGTCTACTAATATTTGACAAGGAACCATATACATTTAACGGAGAAAAGACAGTCTCTTCACTAAATGGGGCTGGGAAAATTGGACCCCTCTCTTAACACCATTCATAAAAAATAACTAGAAATGTGCTAAAGAATTAAATGTAAGACTAGAAGACATAAAACTCCTAAAACTAAACCTAGGGGAAAAGCTCCTTGACATTGGAACAGGCAATAATTTTTTAGAAACGACCCCCAAAACAAACAGCAAATGCAAAAATAAACAAATGGGACTGCACCAATTTAAAAAGCTTCTGCACAGCAGAAGAACCATCAATGAAATGAAGAGCACCTTACAGAATGGAAGAAGCTATTTACAAGCCATATCTCTGATAAGGGTTTAATATCCAAACTATGTTAAAGAACTCATATAACTCAATAGGAAATCAATCAGATTAAAAAATAAGCAAAGATCCTGAATAAACTAATTTTCTAAAGAATATAGACCAGCAGCCAACAGATACATGAAAAGATATGCAACATCACTAATCATCAGGGAAATGCAAATCAAAACAAAAATGAAATAACACCCCAGACCCATTAAAGTGGCTATTATCAAAAAGACAAAAGGTAGTAAGTGCTGGTGAGAGTGTGGAGAAAAGACTGTGCTTGTGTATTGTTGGTAGGAATGTAAATTGGTCTCATTGCTATGGAGGACAGTATAGAGCTTGTCAAAAATTAAAAATAGAACCATCATATGATTTATTAATTCCCTTTTCTGGTTATATATTCAAATTAAATAAAATCACTCTATCAAACAGATATCTGCCTCCCCTTATTCATTTTCATGTAACACACACACACACACACACACACACACATGCACACTCAGTGGAATATTATTCAGCCATAAAAAACAATGAAATTCTACTGCTTGTGGCAATGTGGATGAAAGTAGACAGCATTATGCTAAGTGAAATATGTCAGACAGAGAAAGACAAATACTGTGTTATCTCGCTTATATGTGGAATCTAAGAAAGCAAATTCATAGAAACAGTAGAACGGTGGCTGCCAGTGGCTGGTGGTGAGGGGATTGGAGAGATGATATGTAAGGGTGCAAACTTGGGAGTTACAAGATGGATGAGTTTTGGGGATTCTGATGTATGCCATTAACTATAGTTAATGATATTCTATTGTATACTTGAAAGTTGCTAAGACAGTATATTTAGATATTTTCAACCCTCCCACACACGTGCCCCACCCCCGAATAAAGTTTATTGCTTAAAGCAACAGAATCTGATGATATCTATGGGAAAAAAATCACAGAATTAAAGAAAGCTAAGAACCAGGGTCAAAAAAAAAAATGAGAATTTGAATGCAACCATGATCTAGGTACCAGGAAATTTAGGGAACACCATTTCCCATTTTATTATTGTTGTTGTGTTTCTAGAACGTCTGTCAAGATTCAAATTCCAGGGAGAGTGACTCAAATTGATCAAGTTTTGTTAGGAGTAGATGGGCATCTTGATGCATAGTTGCATCAAGTCTGTATCAGATAGGACTGGGCATCCCAAAACTAACTCATGTTAGAGAATTTTGCAGAGTTCAGAGCCCCATTAGGTCAGCAGCTGCCTCAATAAAAAGTCTTTGACATCTGCATTTTTGGAAAGCAGTTGAAGGTTTCTTTTCCTTGGTGAGCAGCAGGCCATGAAAATGGCCTGGCGTATTTGGCAGCAAGCTCACATCCCCAGAGCTGTGTTGGCGAGAAACCTCTTTAATGATTTTGTGTGTGTGCTGTGTGTAGCACTGAACTATGTAGGACAAGAGTTCCCTCAAATCAATACTCAAGCACATTTAATATCCAGCTAGTTGACAAACTGAATAACTCATGAAAAAGTTGTAAAATGTGTGTTTCCAATTTGGTGTTGCTTTAGAGAATTAGGCAATAGGTTTTACTGTGTCTTCCCTTTTCAAAAAATTGACTGTCTGCTGTTTTCTAAAAGGGAAGCTCTTGGTAATCTGATTGTCTTGTGGTTAATATTTATTGAGCATTGTAATGGAAATTTGTCATCACTTTTGACTGTTCAGTGTCTGAACCTTATTCCTGTGTTTGGAACTCACTTGATGATTCAAGGTGGGAGGGACAGCCTTTCTTCCATTACAGAAGCTGAAATTGTTGGCTACTTGCTTTCTCCACACCCTTATAATAGGGCGGGCATCTGGCTTACAGTCTGCCAGTTGGCTGTGCCTGCTACAGACTTGGACGGTGAGCTAATGACATGATGATGCTGGGGTCCAGGGACTTTGTGGGGGCAGGGTTCCTGCTGTGCCCATAGGATTCCTGGATCAACAGTGTCCGCACCCACTGTTCACTGCATCCACTGCTCCCTCCCATTAGACATTCTTGTGGTGCAAGCTGCCTTGTTTGGTGCTTGGAGGACCAGTGATGTTCTTCCCACATCATTCCGTGACTGGATTTGGGTTGTAAATACTTAGTTTTCAACCCGTAGCAGATTTTGAGTCATCCCAGGAATTCTTTGTGTGAACTAATATCCTTCAATCAAGTTCTTTTTGTGCTTAGATGAGCCACAGTTGGTTTCTCTTGCTTGCACCTGAGAAGCCTGACTGACGCGAGACCATGTTTTCACATGATTTTTTTGTTACTTAATACCATACTCTAGTGACTTTTGTTCATTCATTTACTTATGAATTCATTTGTTGCTTAACTCATGTATTTGAATCTATTTGGCGAAAGGACACTTATTGCAAGGCCCTGTCCTCAGCACTGGGCTACTGTGGTTAACAAGATGAAAGAGGTTAGTGTCCTCATGGAACTTCTCTGTTGCAGGGGGGAGACTGAGGCTAGACAAGTAAGCAAATGAGGTCATATTATCCAGCAGTTAAGTTCCTTGGCAGTAACTTAAAAGGATAATGGGATAGTGGGTGTTGGGTATGGGCTCAGGGAAAGCCTTTCCGAGGAGTTGTGTTTGACCTGAACCTTCAGAAAGAGATATCCAGGAAAAGATTCAGGTGAAGAGCATTGCAGGCCCTGGAAACAGTAAGTGCAAACTAGCCGACATTCAAGGTCAGGGAGAGAGGACCAGTGTGTCTAACATCTTTCCCAAGATCATAAATCTAGGAAGTGCTGGAGCCCAGGCTTGAATCCAGGTAATCTCCTATGAAGGTTTATTTTCTCAAACACTACAATCTGGAAAATAAGGAAGCAGAGCCAGGGAAGCCAAAAGGTTAAACTGATAAACACAAAAAAGGACAGGGGGTTACATGATGGAGGAAAGCCTTGGTCTGTAAAAGAAGAGGAGCGAGAAAGGAAAAAAAAACCCAGAAAGGGATGAGTTTTGGAGAAAGGTCTTTGGGGACTCTGGAGCACATGAAATGAGATATTTGGGGATGAGCAGACTTCAGGAAGATGAATGTACAGGGCAGATCAGCTTTGACAAGAAAGATGCAGGTCTCAGCTCTTACGGAGTTTATGATTTAGTGGGAAGATGGACATTGAGTTAGTAAGTAATCAGCACTTATCTAATTACAAGTGTAGTGTGAACACCATGTGAGGTGTTATTCAACTGTATTATAAGGGGATTGAAACTTGTCTGGGAGGGGGGCTGATCAGGGAATGATTCTCTGAGGAAGTGGCATTTAGCGGCTCAGCATGTAGAAAGGAGAGGAGAAGGATGCAAGCTGAGGTGGACAAGATTAATGACTTATCGTTGGCCCCGTAGCTCGTTAGTGGCCAAGTCAGCATTGGACCCAGCTTTCCTGTACTCCAGATCGTGTGCTCTTTCTTTGAGCCACAGCGTTGGGAACTGTCTCCAGTCACACACTGACACATAGGTCTGTACCTATGGACACCCAAGGGCTACATTCTCTGTTGCATTCTTGGCCCATGGGGTGCTTTCTACATGGGAAGCAGTGATTGCTAATGACATTCTTGGTGCCTGTGATACTTAGATCACTTTATCAATCAAATGTGGCATTTGGTGGCAGCCCTGCCACCTGTCTCTTTTTATCAGTGTCAGAGAGTATTTCACTGCAGGCCACAGGTGCCAGCTGTCAGCCTGAAATAAAGTGGGGTCTGCCCCAGGATAAGTGTGCCTAGGGAATCGCTGCAGATTGAGTTTCTCATCTGACAGTGCTTTCTGAGTTTGGGACTCAAAAAGGAAAAGTAAACAAATTATGGGTGAATAAACAAACATGTGGTTGTTTATGAGGCATCAGGCTGGCTGTTACTGGGACTTCATTAATCACTCTGCCTTTTTCTCTGCTCTGTTGGCCCTGGTATCATGTATGGTCTATTGAAATGTACATGAATTTAACAGGCATTAGCATAATTGGGCCACTAACCAGAGTGCTGATACTCTGGCAATGATTTTTCTCATAAGGCAGTAGCTGTTCCCTATAGGTGATGTGCTGATTTGAGAACTTTAGAAAGAAGGGGAAGGGGAAGGAAATTGAAGTTTTGTTCCCTCGCAATGCTGGGCCCCCAATTAGGCACATGATATATCTATGTACTATCTCATTTAATCCTACCAATATACCTGTGAAGTAGGCATTATTATTCCTGTTTCACAGATGAGACAACTCTCCCACTAAGAGTTTAAATAGTTTATCTATTGTTTTAACACTAATAAGTGTCAAAATTAGCTTTGAAACATGAAATCCTATTATTTTCTCCCTTTTATCATCCTACCTCATGGTTCTTGTTATCAGTTTTATAGTCAGCGTCGCCATCACCACCCAGATGAAACTGCACTATTTGAGAGTTACACATTGTCAATATGGTATCACATTTAGCAGAGTCAAAAATATGTCATGTCCCCAAACCAAAAAGAATTTAAAAGAAACCTAAATCTTTATCTCAGGTCAAAACAAAGTATGTTGCACAGACACACAGCTAAAGATATGCATTTCATCCATCTTCCCCAAATATGTTCAGCCCCAAAGTTCTCGGCTGAGAACCTCAGACTCCCCAGAGATCTTGCTCCAAAATTCATCCTTTTCTGGACTTTCCTTTTTGCCTCCTCCACTTTTACAGTTCCAGGTTTTTGTCCATCACGTGGTCCCTTGTTTCTTTTAGGATAAATTATTTTAATCCTTTTATTTTCCACAGTTCTGTTTCCTTACTCTCCAGATTATGGTTGTTGAGAAAGCAGATGTTAGTAACACATTCCCTGGATTCAAACCTTGGCTCCAGCCCCTGCTGTTTAATTTTGGGCAAGATTCTTAACCAATCTGAGTCTCAATTTCCTTTTGGTTAAAATAAAGAGATAATAATAGCAGCATCATGGTACTGATTTGAGGAATAAATAGGTTTATATGTATAAAGTGCTTAGAACAGTGATATAGCAAAGCCCTAGAAAATAAGCTAATTTTTGGAAAATTATCTATCAGTCTTACTGATTTTATCTTGATCAGTTCATTAGGAGCCAGATACAGGAAACGGGAACCCAGTAAGCAGGCATATTTTCCTTATAAGGTGGAGGAAGGGCAAACTATGAATAGTCTCCTGTAATTTGGGGTGGGGTATTTCTATTACAGTTATAGCACTGTTAATAATCAGTGATATTTAAATCACCAAAGTTAGAGTTACATTGGCATTAATAGTTATTAATGATTTAAAAATAAACAATATTAGTATCATATCAAGGTTTTTATGAGCACTTCTCCATTCATTATCTCACATATTATCTACTACTACGTACGTTATCTTATTTAATCCTTATTATCTCACATATTATCTACTATTACCTACATTATCTTATTTAATATTACTCTTTCAGGTAGATAGCATTATTTTCCCTATTTGACTGATGAGAAAAAGTCAGGCTGTAAAGAGGTAAAAGGTAGTGTAGCTTTGTGTAAGACAGTGTTTTTAAACCTTTTCCATGTTACAGTACACTTAGAAAAGGAAAATACCATATATTGGGTAAACTGAGGTGGAGATAAATGGCCTTAAGGGCTGAGAGGTCACTTGTAATCCATTATCAGCACCGTGGTTAGAACAGTCTGTTCTAAGGGAGAGTCAGGGCAGTGACTCAAGTCTGCCAGACCTCAAGGTATATAAACTTTGTGGACACAATGGAGAGTGACCTAACAAAGACAGAAATTGGCTGGGAGTTGAAATTTGGAAGAAGAGAATGGCACCGGGTGAGTTTCCTGTTTTTATGACTTGTACTTAATGGTTTTTTACTGTGGTGTGAGATAAAACCTGTAGTCTTATTGCTGTGAGGAATTGGAAGAAAGAATTGGAGACTACTTGAGAAGCTGGAAAGTGAAGAAGAGAATCTAGAAGGGAGAGCACCCTAAGGGGAAGCCTTGTAATAAGCTCTGCCCAAATCGCAGGATGATCCCTGAGCTGTGCAGGTGTGAAAGCTACAAGAATCAAACAGTGTTCAGCTAATGCCATAGTACGCACAGAACTGGGAGTCTAAGTCCAGCCGGATGTCTGCTAAAATGAGCAGACGGCACCAACAACCAACACACCTATTCCAAGGAACATAATAGAACCCAGCACAACCGTCATGCATAATATCCAGGATACTCTCCAAAATTACTAGATATAAATGTGAGGAAATAGAAAAAATGTAGACATACTCCAGGCAATAAACAGAGGTAACCCCAAGGTGACCCAGCTGTTAGAATTGGCAGACAAGGATTTTAAAGCAAATATTATAATTATGATCAAGTGTATAGAGTAAAATGTGCTAATAATGAATACAAATCACCCATGCTCTGTATCACCATGTTATCCTGCCTCCCAGATTTCTCTTAGTATACTGTTTCCCAAATAACAAATTAGAAAAATAAATGGGGCTGAAGTACCTTGCCTAAATTTTTCACACAGCTGTGACAGAGGTGACACCAAAGTCCAGGTATTATTATTATTATTATTAGATTCTCAGTAGAATTTTCCCTAGAAGTGAGGAGCTCACATGCTGATCTGCCTGGATTTGAATCACTTCCTAGGTATATAACCTTGGTAAATCCTTTAATTCATCTAAGCCTCATTTTCCTTAAATAGTTGCTGTGAGAATTATTCACACTATTACATATAAAAAGCTTAATGAAGTGCTTGACACATAGTACGTGCTTAATAACATTTTAGTCATCATTACCATCATCATGATCATTATGCCACCACTGATTCCTATATGGAATTCTGCCTTGCTGATGTAATTACAACATCAAGCAGTCAAAAGGGAAAATTCTGTCATAGAAATGAGCTCCTATATTGCTTCATGTATTTATTCAACATTTACTAAGCACCACCTTTGTACAAGAAGCCGTATTTGCTATAGAGGAAATATAGCCCTATATAAGATAGAGTCCTTGCCTTCAATTAACTGTCATATGTAATTTTGAACATTACATAATTTGTGTAGAGGGAGAACCAAGAAACTCTAGAACTGCATTTTTCCTAATTTTTAATATTTGGTATAGAAGAGATGATGAAGATTTCAAGAGTATGTGAATCCCCTTGCTCTCAGGAATAAGTAGTTATCCCGTCTCTGTTAATGCTCCTTTATTTTGGGGCCAGCAAATCTTATAGGAAGTTGAAGCAAGTTACAGAACCACTCCTCTGAAAAACGTATACACCTACACAGTTTTGAATTTACTGTGAGGGATTCACCGACCCCTGAAATCTTTTCACAGACTCTATTTTGCAGAGATCTCTACGTGCGTGATGTAAAACTGGCTACCTCAAAGCAGCCCATTTTTCTGTCGAGTAGCTCATAGGTGGGAGAGAACTTTTCTTCACTGAAGTTTGCTGACATTTGCATCCTGAGCCGTCTGTGCATTCAGAGACCCTCATTCTTCCCTGCAGGGGGCAGTCTGCTGCTTTCTCCCTGCCAACAGCCCTACAGGAGCTCCAAGGCAGTGATTGTGTTCTGCCTTGGCCTTCTCTGGGCTGAATGTCTCCATTTCTTTGTGGTTATTCCTTTTCCATGGGGTCCAGGCCCTTTATCGCCTCACCACTTTGCTCTACATGATAGCTCTCTAAGTTGTTTCTTTTAATCACAGAAGTAATCCATACTTTTTGTAAATAAAGGTAAAACCAAATCAAAATCCAAGCAAACCCCAAACCATACAGTTTTGAATGAAATGAAAAGTAAATGTATTTGTAAGCCCCGATTGGGCAAATTCATTCCCACAAACAACTGTTAAGGGTTTGTGGAAGCCAGATGATGTCTAGACATAGGCTCTGCATTTACCTCTATGCACACATATGGTTTCCTTCTATTCTTAAATGGAATCACGCTGTGTGTACTGTGTAATAACTTAAAAAATCTACTATAGGCAGAGGTTTCTGGGAGCATAAAAGATGATAACAGCAGGTAGGCCAACTTTTGAACCTGTGAGAGGTGGGAGAGGAAAAGGAGAAGGTGATTTGAGCCAGCCCTCAAAGCAGTATTCAAGTAGAGACCTACCTTCTCATACAAAGATAAGATATAGACAAACCACTCAGGATGCCCCTGAAGAGGTTTGCAACCGTGACTTCAGGAGAGAGCTGGAGGAGAGAGAGCGAGCTGCTACAAGAGAAAAAAACAGATCGTCTAATACGAGAACATACAACTTCCTCATCAGTGTCAAAGAAACCTTGGTTGGACCAGATTCCTGCTGCCAACCTTGATGCAGATGATCCTCTAACAGATGAGGACGATGAAGATGAAGATTTTGAAGAGGAGAGTGCTGATGAAGACACTTTAGCTCTTCTTGCAGAACTAGAAAAAAAAAAAAAGAAAGAGCAGAAGAGCAGGCTAGGAAGGAACAAGAACAAAAAGCTGAAGAAGAAAGAATACGTATGGAAGACATTTTGAGTGGAAACCCTCTCCTTAATCTCACTGGCCCATCCCAGCCTCAGGCCACCTTCAAAGTTAAAAGGAGGTGGGATGATGATGTTGTTTTCAAGAACTGTGCAAAAGGTGTAGATGATCAGAAGAAAGACCAAAGATTTGTAAATGATACACTGTGATCTGAATTTCACAATAAGTTCATGGAGAAATATATTAAATAGCACAGTTTTATGTGCTTAATTAAAGACTGTAAAATGTAAATTATAAAAAAATCTATTATAGATATTATTCTATCTCAAGCTACTGATTACCTCATTTGCTCACATGACATTAAAAGTTAGAGTCCAAACACAAGTTTTCATTGTTCAAATTGGGGAAAAAAGCTACTCTAATAGTCATCATTGTTGCATTTGTTCGACAGCTTCCTAATGAGGGCATACCATACTAAGTGCTAGGCTCAGACCAATACTATGAAGATATGACCTTACTTTCAGGAAACTTATGGTTTAGTGGCAAAGATGGATAGTCTAACCAAAGATTACAAGAGTATGATGAATCTATGATTGTGCTCAATTTGTCCCCAAGTTTCAGTTATATTTGCCTCTCCTTTTTTCTGTTTGCAAACTGATATTTAACATAAATTTATGATGTTGGGCTAATTTTTAAATAGATTATCTTTTATCTGCCTTTGGACATCTATTGGAGACATAGGAACCATTAAACGGAGTATGAATCTCACCATGTAGGTGGTAGCCCAAAGTAGCAAACACATACCAGTGTTTTGTAATACCAGTGGTTTTTTTCTGAGTTTGAGTGCAAAATGTCAGCCACATGTACAAATGAATAGAAGCTGCATAGAGATGAATTTTATAAAGTTCTTGTTTTGGAAAAAAAAGCTATCAGAACATTCTACACATGAAGATTTGGGGGAATAATGAGGTCCATGTTACTGGAGATGTTCAGAGCTTGGAAAAGAATGTTAAGAGTACCACATGGAGTAACCGGCACATTGTGAACATTCAGTAAATATTTATCGAAGACTGAGAGAGAAGGATCAAGGCAAAGGAAGAAAAGAAAGGGAGAGAATCCTCATTCATTCAAAAATATATACTGCAGGGTGTCTGGTGTCCCTCAGTTGGCTAAAGGGTCTGACTCTTTTTTCAGGCTTATTTGTTTACTTTGAGAGAGAGATAGAAGAGGGGCAAAGAGAGAGGGAGAGAGAATCCCAAGCAGACTCCTTGCTGCCAGCACAGAGCCCAATATGGGACTCAAACTCATGAACCATGAGATCATGACCAGAGTTAAAATGGAGTTAGGCACTTAATCGACTGACCCACACAGGTGCCCAAGTGACTTACTCTTGATCTCAGCTCAGGTATTGACCTCAGGGTGGTGAGTTCAAGCCCTGCACTGTGCTTATTGCTGGGTGTTAAGTCTACTTAAAAAAAATATTTACAGAACACCTATTCTGAGTCTGGCTCTATACTAGTTATCAGAAAAATGATAGTAAGAACAGAAATTATCCCATCCGTCCACTGAATTTACAGAATTTAGTGCAAGTCATAGGCAAGCAAAGCATTACATCAGTGTTTAACTGCAAGTGATCATAGTTCTAAGGAAAATCCTAGAAGCCATGAAAGCATGTGCAGAGAGCTGACCCAGCGTCAGGTGTCAGGAGTGACTTCCCTTAAGAATAGTGGTCTGTGGGGGCCCCTGGGTGGGTTAGTTGGTTAAGCGTCCAACTTCAGCTTGGATCATGATATCACAGTTTGTAAGTTTGAACCCTGCATCAGGCTCTGTGCTGACAGCTCAGAGCTGGTAAGGGGAATATTCAAAGTTCAGTATCAGCTGTGTGGCTGTAGAGCACCAGGAACCCTCAAGGGATGCAGGAAAGGACAGTGTTACCAAAACCCAGAGCACAAGGTGGATGGTGAGTTAAGATGGAGCTGGAGACATGGCCAGAGGCCAGCTCGTGCAGAGCCTGGAAGGTCACAGTGAGAAATTTGGTCACATCCTAGGAGTATGAGGGAACCCAGAAGGCTGAATGGCAAGGAGGGACTGTGGAGATTTGCTTTTTACAAGATCATTTTGGATGCTTCAGATGGAGAGCCATCTAAAGGGGAGACAGAGGCAGATGTGAAGAGGCCACTTCCGGTGGGATGGTACAGTTTAGAGATGACAGGGTGAGAGCATGAGGAGTGACAGTGGAAATGGACCAGAGTGGGTGCATTTGAGAAATTGAAGAGGTAAGTAGGTAAGAAAGGGGATGTTATAAGCAGTAGGAAGGAAGTCTAAGGTTTCTGGTTTGTGCATCTGAGTGATGGTGTCCACTAAGGCAGGAAACACTGGAATCTAGATTGCCAGTTTGTAGAAGAAAAAAAATAATCTGAATTCTGTTTATGGTATGTTGACTTTAGGTACTCTGAGTCATAGGCCCTGTTAGATGCTTTGCATATTTTATTTAACTCATCATCATAATCATCTTGTAAGTTAGATATCATTATACTTGTGCTCTAATTAAGGATATCAAGATACCAAAGATTAGATTAATAACCCAAATAACCTAAATCCAGTGATTTAGGGCAGAGCTGGGATTTGAAGCCACGTCTAGCCAACTTCTAAGTCTCAGATCTTTCTACTCTATTTTTCTTGCTGAGAGAGTTTAATCAAATGTTTGCCAAGTAGTTATATTGTTGATAAATATGAAGGCTTTTTTCCTAAAGGTCTTTTGAAACTTTAAAAAATATAGCATTATTTTAATACTAATAGGGTTATGCCCTCGCTCATTTCTTCTTTCTCAGCTTTTCTAGAGATTTAAATAGTGAGAGCTTGATACTTCTGGTTTAGCCAGAGCAGGTTTTTATATCCAGACAGCACAGCCTCGGTGGCTTGTAAGTTACTGTTTATATAACCACCGTGAAAGCATCAGCCACTGCCCAGACTAGGGATAACTTTCTATGGAATGTGTGCCCATCCAAACAGGCTGGATCATGAGGACGGAACTGCACATGATTTCGCCCCTTGGCCCGTTGCTCTGGGAAACTGAACGTAGTGATCCCCTAGGGTGATGGAGTGTTAGGGTGGTGATGGACTTGTATGGACTCTGAGAATATTGGGCATTTTAAGGATGATCCCGCCAAACTTCCTTCTATAGATGGGGGCCACAGAGCCCGACAGGGAAGATGACTAGAGCGGTAGATCTGGCAATGGAGGCGGGCCGGAAACCAGCTTTCCACCTCATTGCCTCTTAGATCTGTCAGCAAACATATGCGATGGAAGGATGGTGAGAGGGAGAGGGAGATGTGAGGAGTGGATGGACACAGATGGAAAGATAGACTGGCTTCTTTTTAATAGCGATAGTGCTGATGGTTTACTTATTTCCTTATTTAATTCTTTTAACAACCTAGTAGTATTGGTATTATTAGCCCCATTTAGCAGATAAAGAAACTGAGGCTCAGATTATTAGCTTAATATTAGCATAAACACCTAAACTATATCTATCATCTATCTATCTATCTATCTATCTATCTACCTACCTACCTACCTACCTACCTATCTATCTAATTCACATAGGCATACATTTTTAAGGATCTTGGAAGCAGCTTATAATTTGTATTTATTTTTATGCAGTTTCAACAAAGATAGAACTTTTATATAAGAATGAGACACAGGGGAACCTGGGTAGTTTAGTCGTTTAAGGGTCTGATTCCTGATTTTGGCTCCAGTCATAATCTCATGGTTCATGGGACTGAGTCCTGGATTGGACTCTGTGCTGACAGTGTGGAACATTCTTGGGCTTCTCTCTCTCTTCCTCTCTCTCAGAATAAAGAGATAAACATTAAAAAAAAAAAAGAATGGGGATACAGAGGGAACCTTTATGACTTTCCTCAGAGTCTTAGAATCTTAGAAAAACTGTTATCTTTGGGCCCAGATCTAGGTAGCAATCCAGCGCATTCATCCACTACTTTGGGACTTTGAACATGTTACTTTACTTCCTCCGGCTTACTTTCTCTTCTGCAAAATGGGTATAAAAGTTTCAGCTCCCAGAGGGAGAGAAATCTCTTAAAGGGGTACTTTTGAAAATGATTGCAATCAAGATTAAGTTAAAGAACAGCATGTGTGAGACCTGGAGGTGGAAAAGAGCAGGAAGGACCAATTTTCAACTGACTGCCTGCTACTCCCCCCTCCGCCCCCCACAGGCACATGTTTCTTTTGAGCAAGTGTCTCTTGTTCACTGTGACCCCAAGAGTGGGCAAAGAGAGATGCAGGAGAGATGGAGAGAAGAGAGAACACAGGCCCTGCTGCTCTAGGAACCTGAGCAAGAGCATGATCTTTCTGAGCCTGACATTTCTCAACCTGTAAAACTGGGAAAAATGGGACCTGTTTTGGAGGGTAATTGTCGAGATTCCCTAAGTTAATACATTGAACGTTCTAGTGTAATTCCTGACATGCATACTCAATAAAGACACGTGGCTTATTGGGTGGCTGCCCACCTATGAGGCAAGATTAGAGAGAAATACACCCCTTACAGTGCACGTTTATTGCTATTAATATGGATCCCAGTCTCTCGCCTTAACAAATTTATTCAACCAAATTACACTGTTTTTTGTTTGCATCCCTCAAGCAAAAGCAGACTGATTGGACCAGAGCAATCAAACGGGCTTGGTTCCCTCTTATACAATGAGCCGCAAACCTTCTCTGAGCCATCTCATTAGCTCCCCTGTGATATTTATGAAGACTGGGATTTGCTAATGATCTTAAATGGGGTTAGGATCTTTCATGTGTGCTGGAGAGAATCAGAGGACCTTAAGAGACCTTAAATGCAAATCTTTACTGAACCATTTTTCGGTTATCAGTTACCCGGTGGGGTGTCTGACAAATACAGTATGGGGTCTCATTCCCCATCATCTGTGTGATGGGGTGCCATCTGGGCTCATAGAAAGAGACATAGGCTCTAAGATTTGGCTGAACTAATTAGTCAATGAATAAATTATCAAAACCGACAAATGCAGTTCAAACCAGAAGTGACCGGAGGTTTTAAAATTTTTATTAGCCCAGCTGAGTCTCTGTGAAAGAATTTTTTTCTAAAGAAATGTATTACGTAGGACTGGAGGCAGGGTGCCCTCCTCCCACACACATACGCACAAAATCATGACTTCTCTTTTTTAAAACACTGAATGCAGAGGTCCCTGGGTGGCTTAGTTGGTTAAGCATCTGACCTGGTTTTGGCGCAGGTCATGATCTCATGGTTCATGAGTTTGGGCCCTGCGTCGGGCTTGCATTGTCAGTGCAGAGCCTACTTGGATTCTCTCTCTCCCTCTCTCTCTGCCCCTCCCCTGTTCATTCTCTTTCTCTCTTTCTCTTTCTCTCCTCTCTCTCTCTCTCTCAAAATAAATAAAATAAAGGAAAAAACACTGAATGTTGCACTAAAGTGAAAAGTAACATGTTAATAAACACCTGAGTTCCCTAAATGAGAAATGCGCACTGTGAGTTACTTTAAATTGATCCTCATTTTCTCGTCTGTCCTTCTGACAATTTGCTAAGCATTACTTTTTTTAAAAAAGAAATGTTTATTTATTTTGAGAGAAAGGGAGCATGAACTGGGGAGGGAAGGAGAGAGATGGAGAGAATCCCAAGCAGACTCCTTACTGTCAGCACACAAAGCCCAGCATGGGGAGCTCGATCCCATGAGCCATATCAAGCCCATATCAGGAGACATTCACTTAACCAGCTGAGGTTAAGCTGAGGTCACCCAGATGTCCCACTGCTAAGCATTTCCGTATGGATTAGAGTATTTAATTCTTGGAACAAATTTAGGGGTCATGCCCTATAATGGCCCCTGTTGTTTCAATGAAGTTACAGGCTTAGAGAGATTAAGCGATTCACCCAGTGTTAGGTAAGTAGCATATGGTGGAAGAAGGATATGACCATAGAAATGTTGTGTTCTCTCTACCTCAGGGGTCCACATTATGGCCCATGAGCTAAGAATGATTCTACACTTTTAAATGATTGAGGAAGTCAGAACAAGGGCAGTACCTCATGGCATGAGGAAGTTACGTGAAATTCAAGGCTAGGGTCCATAAATGAGGTTCACTGGAAGGTGCTCATTTGTTTACGCAATGACTGTGGCTGGTTTCACGGTGCAGTGGCAGAGCTGAGTCATTGTGATGCGAATCATCCGGCCTGTAAACGGAATACATGTACAAACACAACTTTTGCTGACCTCTGCTCTGTCTTAACCCAAATAGAATACAGCTCCCACCTTGCTGTGATGCCCTTGACTTGGGTTTGCCCGCACAGCTTCCCTTACATCCTTCATTCCTACGGTGCTTGCTCCTGCAACACAACTTAGTGCCACCTCTACCTGCGGGATGCCTCTTATCCTTTCCAGGTCCAGATCAGCCATCACTTACTTCACTTTGTAGAAGTTTAGGTCGCAAGAAAATTGAAAATCAGACTCAAGTTGGATTTTTAAAAAGAAGATCCAGGGTGGCTCAGTGGGTTAAGCGTCTGACTTGATTTCAGCTCAGGTCATGATCTCATGGTCCGTGGGTTTAAGCCCCATGTTGGAGTCTGTGCTGACAATATGGAGCCTGCTTGGGATTTTCTTTTACCCTCTCTCTCTTTCTGCCTCTCCCCCATTTATGTTCTCTCCTCTCTCTCTCTCTCTCTCTCTCTCTCTCTCTCTCTCTCTCTCTAAATGAATAAATTAAAAAAAAAAAAAGGAAAAAGAGGGTCTGTTAAACTGTGTATGACACATCCGGAAATTCGTCTTACATCACCTACAGTTCTGAGACAAAAATGATATTTTCAGAACACGATTCAGGCCCCTCTTGCTATATCCAGCTTTTCTCTCCAAAGCATCTATTTCACATCACTTAGGCCAGAATGGAGTAGTATAGAGAGTCTGTGTTTTAACCTTCACCAAAAAGACTGCATGTCACAATGATTCAATTGTCTTAGGTCATGTATTGGTACTGGCCTCAGGCTAACCTCTGTGAACAAGAGAAGGAATTGTGCGGATTGGTTCAGAAGTGGATTAAACACATCCATGAACCAGTAACTAGGCTAAAAACAGGAGATAACCTGGTTGGATTAAGTCAGCCAGTGTCCACCCTTAAAGCCAACATTTGGTTAAGTACCACTGTAATCACTAGATGAGAAATTCGGGATGTGACTCAGAAAGAAAGGGAGAATCATTGCTAGGAAGTCCCGACAAATGCTCACTGTATCTCCCTGCCCCAAAGCCTTTCACACTTCTGTCTCCCTAAGCCTGCTCCTGGCAGGCAGAATATATCTTTCTTTCCTCTCTATTTCTGTAGCCTTTCCTGTCTGAGGGCTTGAATTATACGGAGTTGTATATATGTTTTCTCTTTCAACAACTGCTACCCCATGATACTCTTCAAATTGTCAGAGTTTGTTGTAATTATTGATTCTTGTGCTAGAGGCAGGAAACCCTCTTACCTAAAATTTCTTCTTTAAGGAATCCTTATGTGGTTTTGAAAGCATATTTTGTTCTCTCCTTTCGGTGGGTAATTAATATTGCATGTGATCTACCAGGCTTCTTAAGTGTTCATTTCTGTGTATTCCTCCCCAATCTCAGCTTCTTGAACTAGACAGGATAGTGAGGGACAGGGACAGACTAGAGGATGTTTGGAGGAAAGAATGTAAATCAGGAATATCTCCTTCGTACATTCTCCTAAACAAAAGACGGGGATTTCGTATTTTAACAGGACAAATTTGACATTGCCATGTCAAAATGCCACACTGTCATTGTTTTTCCACATCCAAGTGGCAAATCAAAATCTGCCATGCTCACCAAAAGGCATGGCAGCACTGTTTCTGATAGCCCAAAGCGGAAAATAACACAAGCAGCCATCGATAGTAGAATAGATGAATAAATTGTGGTATATTCACATAATGGTAATCTACTCAGCGATGAGAAAGAACAGTCTACAATTAGACTTAATGATATGGGTAAATCTCACAAATTAAATTTGGACCCAAGGAATCAAGACATAATAGAATATACTATATAATTCCATTTGTACAAGAATATAGGTTGTGCAAGGCTACCTTATGTTGTTAGAAGTCAGGGCAGTGGTTATCCTTAAAAAGGGTATGAGGGTAACTTATGGTGCTAAAGTTATTATTATTTTTTCCCTAATGGTTTGCTACATGGGTGTAGTCATGGTGATCATGATATTTGGACTTTTGTGTAGGTATATTTCAATATAATTGAAATTAAATGGAAAAAAACCCTATGTCAGGCAGACAACATCAAAACGTCCTACTGTCTACTGTTTTTTCCCTTGGCTGAACTGAATGCCACATGTGGGCAGAGGTCCATCTGCCTAGGTTTGTAGGCAGCCTTGCTAGGGATGGGTGTCCTTCCTGCATGAGGAATAGAATGAGGACTTTAGCCTAGTCTAGAGTGAGGCCTTTGCTGAACTAACCAGCTGTGGTTCAAGAACTAGTGAACTTCCTGGTCAGAAGCTCTTGCTTGAGATATCCACATGCACTCTGGCCACAAATCTCAAGAGTCTGCAACCTTGAACTTTGTGGAGACCCTAAACCTCACCATGCTGTTGGTGGTTCTTTCGCAGGGTGAAGTGATTTCCCTGAAATCCTGAAGTTTAGCTTTTCTTCTCGCTTTGGTGGTAAAAAACAAATTGACAGGTGTTGATTATTTACTGCTCTCCCCCTCTTGGACTATTGCTTCTCACCTTGGGGTCTGTGGATTCATAAAATGTGTGCTGTGCCTTGATCTTCCAAGGTGAAAGACCCAAATGATTGGGATGTGGTGCTTCTGAGAGTTTCTGTGAACCAAGGAGGAAGATGCTAATTTCTATTAAGGTCGCTTTCATTCTCTTACTGTGCACACCCCCTACTTACATTATACTGTCTCAACATGGGTGTTTTCTGATTCCTGAGAATATGTTTTTTTGAACATACTTTAATTTGCCTATGAATGCTTTATGTTAATTGGCCTTTAGATGTTCCTGTTCCCATCTTTGAACAGGTCAGTCCCTCCAGCTTTTCATCATTTTCTTGGCCACACTATAAATGTCCTCCATTTATCAATGCCTGCCTTGGTCTTGCCGGTCCAGAGGATGCATCCTGTTTCAAAATGTGGTTTCAATGATGCTGAAAAAGGAAACGGGGGATGGCTGTTTGCTTTCTGCTATTTGGTATTTCACTTCCGTTTGCATCCTGGTGCTGTAATGAAGTAGCATGTAGAGTTCCTATAGGGCTGATAAGCTACCCTCAGCCCCTGAAGATAGCTGTGTCTGTGCATCACTGCTTTCCAAGAAAATCCCTGTCATTATGCAGAGTGTTATGCGTTTCCTTTCAAACCTAGTCATTTGCATTTTTCGCCTTTGAAAAGGCAAATTTGCTTTGAAAAGTGTAATGAAATGTGCCCAAATGAAAAATGGGCCCTGAGGATGGCTGGTGCCAGCATGGGGCTTTAATTAAATGATTAGATGGCAATTTGATATGACCAGCTTTTGAACTGCATCATGTTATCATTTAGCTTTGGGAGGGGAAACGCAGCTCGACCTTTAGAAATACCGAAAGATAATATGAACTTGGCTTCCGAACCACTACAGAGCTATGTACAGAAAGGCTTTTTCTAAATCTCTGTTCGTTTTTCTCTGACCCCATTCTCCCAGTTCTCATGGTACCTCACTCTTCTGGAACAAGCCATGTCCTTTAACGCTTCTGTGACTTTGCCCTGTCATTCCCGCTGCCCAGAGATACTTTTCCTCTTTTCCCTCCTGACCTTCTAGGGAGCATTGTTTCTTCAGAGCACTGCTCACTTAGCAACACCCCTGCCTCCCCATTTTATTGAAGCTCTTCTCAATTCCCCAAGACTGTGAGTTACTTGCTTCTTCCACTATCCAGGGAGCTTCAAACTACAGCCTGCCTGTCTCCTGTTTCTGCAAGTAAAGTTTTATTGGAATACAAATTATCTGGGGCTGCATTGTATTCCACTGGCAAAGTAGAACAGTTGCATCAGAGACCATTGCCTCCAAAACCTAAAATATTCACTCTCTGGCCCTTGACAGGACAAGCTTGCCCAGAGAAGCATTTCATCCAGTTGGTCGTTACCAACTAGGTAGTGCCTAGAAGTTCGATAAGACCAGGAGCTCCTAATTTTATTCATCACTGACGTGTGGCACCAAACATGGCTGGATCACAGAAGCCACTCTGACCAACATCAACTGCACATTGTGGCTCTGAGAAGTAGGTGTGCTGATTGCGCTGTGTTGTCTGTGAAGGGCCTGGTACAGACCTGACACGTAGTAAATGTTCACTTGCTGAATGTCTGTGCTCCCACCCTGATACCCAGGCAACGAGTCATCTTGAAGTGTGAATTCATAAAATATGTGGTGTCCCTTCATCTTCCAAGGCAAAAGAAAGACCCAAATATTTCATGTTTTTCTTGTCTGCCAGGCTTAATATTAATTTTGCACATATGCATTGAAATATTAAATTAATGCCTGAGTTTAACCTCATTATCTCTCTTCATTATTTTTATCTAATACCTAGTGAGGGCTCCCTCTGGTCTAGGCATTGTGCCCAGAACTTTGCATCTGTTACTTCATCAGATTGATAGTGAGTCTGGAGAAAAATATTCTTATTATCCCCACTTTGCAGGTCAGAAATGGAGGCACCGTTGGGGTAAGCAGATAGGCCGGTTTCATAAATCTGGTCAAACTGAGACTGAAAACTGTGACTGCTGATAACCAAACCTTTACTTCTCTATCATATGGACTCCAGACACCCTGCCCGACTCTTCTGTTTGGGAAAGACAACAAAGCACTGTTTCAGAGTATTTGAAACTATCTCTGGCTCAGTAATGATGTTTTTTGACTGAAGTTTATTGCTTCTTAAACTTTTGACTCCTGAAAAAAAGACCCACTTTTGCTTCCTACCTTGTCATACAGCATTTGACTGAACTTGCAGGAGGAAGTATACTTACACGGTGCACACACACGCGCATGTTTATACACACAGCATGTATTTGCTAAACCAAGGAGACATGAATCAATAAAATCGGAGATAAATCCCAGGTCTGGCATTAAAGCAATTTTTAGTGTCCTATTTGTAAAACAGGGATAAAAAACTATTACTAGGGGTATATTATGGTTTTCTTTTCAGATTCAATGATTGTGAAGCCTCTGAAACATGGATTTTGTTTGAGCAAATGTCTAAACTTCCCTTTCCTCAGTCAAGTTGACATAAAATTAACCATCACATACTCCATAAATATTTGATGATTTAATAAATAAGTGAGTTCAGTGAACATAAAGCATTTAGAACAGTGGCTAGAACAGAACAACTGGTAAATTAACATTATTATTATTATGTATTTTCTTAAAATTATTTGAAGTATTCTGAAACCAGGGCTGGCTTATAACTAATTATATACAGTGCAACGTGTAATATTTCAGATCGGGATGCTCGAGTGCCTTGGTTTTAATACTATCTAGGCAAACATTCCATTGTCTGCTATATTGAATATATTTTCATCTTTCTTGTTCTTCTTTGTGAAAAATAATTATCTAACGTATTACTAGAACTCTCAGATATGATGATAATAGTTACCAGAACTGATTTACAGTCAAATACTTCTGCTTTGTGTTAGTGTGTGTGTGTTAGGGTTGTGTAGACACACATATGTACATATATATATATGTATATATATATATTTTTTAATTTATTTATATCTATTCATACACTGGTGTAGCAATGCTTCGACGTTCATTAGTCAGAATAGTTATAGTATTAGGGTGGAAGTTTTTGAATAGGAAAATAAAGATAAAAATCAATTAATAGCTATCTATCTCTAAATTATCTCCTCTTTATTCAGCCCTGAAAAGAAACTGGGGATATAAGAAAAGAAAATATGAGACACTCTCTAGACTAAAACAGCTTACAGGATTAACTATAAAGACAGTTGTGTAATAATTAACTGGCAATGTAAAACTATAGGGAATTATGTATAAAATGTGTTAAGTTGATGGTGAACATCAACATAATTCAAAACAGAAAGAATCAGTATTACTTGTAATACTAGAGGAGGCAAACATTGAAATAATTGCATTTCTACTTTAAAAATTAATAATGTTGTTTTCAGTATCCCACTGAAATTGCCTTCTTTTTATTCTTTCCTTACGTCTTCCACTTTCCATGGCCTTGGCATTCCCTCTGGTTCATCTGGGGTGGGTGTGCCATAGGCTGAAGTGTTTGTGTTCATGATTTAGACCCTTCTTTCTGCTTCTTGTAAATCTATCACAGATACTACCAGCTTGCAAGAGGTGATTTTATTGACTTGGCATCTGGCTTAACACGAGGTTATTTTTGAAGTTAGGAACCTGTAGGACCAATGGAACATTGAGTTAAAAAAAAAAAAAAAGACCAGATTCAATCATCTCTGAGGAAAAGAAATCAAAACTGTACATGCATGGAGGTTCTTCTCTGACAGGTGATGGCAGCTTGTAGCTTGAACTTGCGTAGAAGATAATGAGCTTACTTACTCTCGATCCCTGGAATATTTACTGTATTAGTTTCCTAAGGCGGCCATAATAAATTACTACAAGCTTGATGGTTTAAAACAGAAAAAACTTGGGGGCCCCTGGGTGGCTCAGCCCAACTCTGGATTTTATCTCAGGGCATGATCTCATGATTCAGGGCTTCAGGCATTCCTTGGCTGTGGCAGCATAACTCCATCTCTGCCTCTGTCTTCAGTTGGCTTTCTCTGTGTGTTTCTGTGTTTCTCTTCAGGGAGTCCTCAGCCTCAGAAGGTACCTTGTGTCTTTTCTTCTTTTTATAAGGACATTTGTCACTGGAGTCAGGGTCTATCTCGTTAATCCAAGATGATCTCATCTTGAGAGCTTTCACTTAATTGCATCTGGAAAGACCCTTCTTCCAAATCAGGTTACATTCACAGGTGCCAAGGATTAGGACTTGGACAAGTCTTTGTGGGGGCTACAGTTGAGCCCTACTCACTTTTTCTCCCTGCTTCTAGGTCCATGCAGGCTGTGGAGGGAAGCTGCTGTGTTGTGAGCACAGCCTTCCTGAAACCTGGATGTTAAGTGGCATCTATGAGATGAAATGTGTGTGTGTGTGGGCGGGGGGGGGGGGGTGCTTGACTGAGTAATTTGCAGAATAACTTTAAAAAATCATGTTCCTCTCTTGCCGGGGAAGGTCTGTGTAAAGGCCACAGTGAACATAAGAAGGAAAAACATTTTCTAGTCTTTATAATTCAGATCACTTCCAGTAAATTAACATTTTATCAAGATAGTCACTGACTTTTCACTTTTGCCAAAATACTAGTTCTCTTCATTACTTGAGATACCATCTAGAACACGAGCTGTGAAATCTATATTTTTTTGCTCCATTAGATATCAAATATTAAGAGGACGTGTGATTTCCAATGAATAGTGTTCTTTCATTTGATACACATATATCTTATTGCCTGAGTATATAGATTGTAGGACCAGGTTGTCAGAAGTCCAGGGGATAAAGACATGTCTGCCTGGTCTCACCGACTGTGTCTCCAGAGCTCGTCTCTGAACCTGATACATAACTGACTACTCAGGGACACCCGGATGGCTCAGTTGGTTAAGTGTCCTACTGTTGGGGTAGACTCAGGTTGTGATATCATGGTTTCATGAGTTCAAGCCCCACATGGTGCTCTGTGCTGACACCATGGAGCCTGCTTGGGATTCTCTCTTTCCCTCTCTCTGTCTCTGCCCCTTCCCCGTTCATGCTGTCTCTTTCTTAAAAATAAATTTAAAAGTTAAAAAGAAAACCCTGACACTCAGCACTTTTGTTGGATAAATAATGCTCTCTGATGATCACATTTTAAAATGGATTAAATGGTATGTATTGAGTCAAACTATGGCTACACTTTATTGATTATGCTCCAGTGTTGTTTCCCCCTCCCCAGATTCCACTCTTCATTCAGAAATCTACAAAGCCATCTTGATCAGTTCTACATCTTTGATTTTGTTCTTCACAATATACGAAGAGAGATCAAGGAGGATGTCTTGTTGTTCAGGGAAATTTCAGAGCACTAGACATAGAGTCGAAAAACCTTGATTTATGTCCAGAGTCTTGCTAGTTTCTCACACTTGTTTGTGACCTTGGGCAAGTACTCAGTGTCTCTCATCCTCTGCGATCTCATCTCTCAGCCATTCATTCAACAAATATTTATTGAGTTTCTGCCAGAGGCCAGGTCCTGTTCTGAGGGCTGGGCATAAAGCAGTGAATAATGCAGACAAGAGTTCTTGCCCTTGGAGATTTCAACCTAGTGTAAGGAAGGAGATTATAAACACAAAAATAATAAACAAAGTGCATCAGATGAGTGCTATGGGGAAACTAGATGAGGAAGGGGATAGAGAACTCTGGAGTGGAGAGGGGATGCTGTTTTGAGTAAGGTGGTCAAGAAAGGCATCACTGAGCAGTGATCTGTGATAAAGTCTGAAATGCTTGAAAAGAGGGGCTTACATGTATCTGGGGGCAGCGTTTCAGGTAGAAGAAAGGATGGGGGAGGTGCCTGCAGGGGATGCTGTGGCATGCTGTGCAGATTCTCCCTTCAGCGCCAAGGCACTCATTCCCAAAGCTTCTGGGAACTTCCCTGAATCCTCTGGAAAATGCTCTTGACTGAGGAGAACTGCCTTCTCCAAGGTCACACTGCCTTCCCGGAGCAGCCCGCATGTAAGCACTAGTTCCTATGGGGTTATAAAGCTGGGTTCCCTTGCCTCAAGGCAGGGCTATGTTTCTGGAGGTCAGATGTCTGAAATGGGATTCCCTGGGCCAAAACTGAGGTGTCAGCAGGGCCGTGTTCCTTTTTGGAAGCTCCAGGGGAGAATCCTGTTCCTTGTGTTTTCCAGCTTTGATGACTGCCTTCCTTCCTCCGTGGTGGCTCTCTTCTTTCATCTTCAAGGACAGTGACAGTGGGGCCAGTCCTTCTGCTATCAGAGCTCTCTGACCTGGCTCTTTTGCTTGCCCCTTTCCTATGTTTAAGGACCTTTGTGATTACACTGGCTCTACCCAGTTGATCAAGAATCATCTCCCTATTTTAAGATCAGCTCAATGATAACCTTCACTCCATCTGCTCCCTTAGCTCCCATTTGTCACATAATACAACACATTCATGGGGCTTGGGGTGGGGTGAGGACATCTTTGGGAGGCCAGTATTCTGCCTACCACAGATGGGCGCCTGAACACTTCATCTATGACAACATGGAGGAAAGAATGGGCAGAGATGCATAGAGGTAGATAAATTCGATATTGGGAATTTAGACGACTTCACTTTTCCTGGTAAAGTAGGAAGCAAGGTCAGTAGCTGAGAAGTCCCAGAGGCTTGAGCAGAGAGAGATTATGAAAGTCCTCTATGAGTGGGGAATGAGTTTGCAGGACAGTAGCATCGCTAGGCAATACTGCAGGCTCTGATCTCTCCTACCTGCCTCACAGGATTGTTGTGAGGGCTGGAGTGAATGGTGTGTAGAGAAGCAGTCTTTAAACGCTTGGCACAAAAGCTAACATCCGATGACTGCTTATCCTGGGTGGCTACTTCCTGGTCCATGTATTTTACATGTATGACCTAAACTAATCCTCACAAAAGACAAGAAGCCAGGTTTTGTTATTATTGCCATCCCCATTTTAGAGATGAAATGACTGAGGTCTTAAAGGAGTGAAATGCCCAAGGTCCTACAGCTGGGGAAAGGCAGACCCAGGGAATAAACCCAGGCAGAAACTCGGACATTCCACTCCACTCTCTTCTGCCATCCACCTCTTGCATCTGATTGCCAGCCAGATTTTCTGTTCCTCCTGGTATAAGTCTTCTACTCATAAGGAGATACTGTTACTTACTGCAATTAACATAGGCAGACAGTGAATATCGCTGAATGTAGATAAGCATGGTGACAATAATAAAAACAGTTTAAAAGCATAAATCTTGAGTCCTGCTTCAACCATCTGCCAGAAATACTGGCCAGTTAGCAAGTCTAAGCCTTGATCTCTTCATCCGTGAGATGGAGATAATATCTGCCTGCCGGGGTTGCTGTGAGGTTGAAACAAAACCACTCACAGAGCAACCCTGTGCCTGCCGCTCAGAAAGTAGTCAAAAACAGGAAGGGCTATTTTCATAAATAATGCTGCATGAGAAGGAGGAGATTTCTCATCCTGATGCCAAACAAAGCTCTTCGCACAGCCCTCACCGGGACCTTGCTTTTCCTCAGGGCCCCCCTGGTTTGGGAGTTTATTCTCCAAAACCAAATCCTTCATCCTTCCTTCTCTCTGTGCTTCATTTTCCACCACAGAGCTCCAGTGAGTGGAATTCGAGGTCAGCCAAAAGACAAGTTTGCTGCAAACGCAGGACCTCGTATTGTGCCACTTAGCTACGGTGAGGTCATTTATGGGTCCCTGGCCTCATTTCTCAGTTTAATGGGACATAGCTAAGCACATCCATCAGCCTCTCCCAGTCACCTGTAGTTTTTCTTCCCATCCCCTCGTTCATTCGCTTATCTCACTTATATTTATGAGCCAGGCCCTTCGCCAGGTGCCCTGAGCCAGCGCTGTCTCTTTCATCCCCATCCTCAGCTCCTGCGCTGGGGTTTCTCCAAGTTTTAACTCCAAGTTCAGGCCGGAGAGCATGCCAGTGCCCTTGCTCCGTATGTCCCAGATTTCACACAGCTTATTTGGGGGGGATCCGGGGACTTAACATCCCTTGATGGAATCCTTCTCTTTGGATGTTCTATATTGTCTTAGACAGTCCGGCTTTACAGTGTACAAAGACTTCTACTTTGTTTCCTTGTTTTGTTTTTTGAGAAGATTTTGTGGGGCTGCCCTTAGAGTAACTTTTGGTTGCTAGAATTTAAGTAAATGATGAATAACATTTTCCGTATGCAATCAGTGTTTTAGGAGATACTATTTTTAAAATATGACTTGAAAGCGTTAAGTAGTGTGCTAATACCAGAGATGTTTTCTAGTTAGCGCCGCGTACCAGCTCTGTGCCAGACAGGACGCTTAGCGTGGTGTATTGCTTAACTCTCCTAACAGCTCCAAGGAAAGTGGATGTATTATCTTTTTTCTTTCTTTTTCATTTGAGGAAACTGACACTTGGATTAACAGATCACATCAAGGTCATAACAGTAGTCAGTTTCAGAAGGTTCCCATCTAGACTTTCCAACCGTGACATTTGACTCCCAAGTCCTTGCCCTAACCCCAGGATTAGAGAATGAGAAACCTATTATTATAGAATGCAAACAAAAGTCAGCAATTCTGGATCAGAAGCAACGATTTTGTGGTAGAGTGTCCCAAGGCATAATATATGATTTGGTTTTTTCTTCCCCTCCCCTGTCCTTCCCTCTCTTCCCTTCTCCTTTTCCCTTCCCTCCCTTTTCTTCTTCTTCCTTCTTTGCTCTCCCTCCCTCCCTCCTATCTTCTCCCTCTCTGTCTCTCCCTCCCTCCCTCCCTCCTTCTCTCCCCTCTTTTCTTTCCAATTCCCCTTTGATGCTCCACAGCTAACAGTGATAACATCCATCTCCTTGAGGGGATTACAGCCCCTGCCATTCTCTTGACCTGATCTGTCAAGGCCCAGGGGAGGCCCTCACAGGAGCTGAAAGAACATTTACTCACCTCTGAGTTCTTGCTTATGTCAGAGGTAAGACACCAAGAGTCTTGACCCTGGCCAGGCACCAAGGCTGGGCACTGTCAGCCTTGTGACCTTTTCCCAGCATGAGGTGAAGAGAGTTCAGACCTGTGTCTTTCTCCTGTCAGGCTTCAACTTCATCATCTTCTCTGAGCAAATCCTCTGACGGAAATAGTAAAAGATTATACACATATCCTACCTCCCCCCAAGCAATCATTTTCAAGATAATCCGGTTAAAATTTGTAGTCAGAAAAAAATTAAATGCAGCCAAAAGGGGAGAGTCCTGATAAAGATGAACCAGTTCTAGCTCACTAAGCTGAAGACCTGACATCTTAGAGGCACCCATGCTGGGGTTGCTTCACAGATGTAGCACTTCTGCAAGAATAGTAAGTAGATGCTTTCTTTATATCTGCATATCTAAATAGGCTCACTTAAGAGACTCCCTATGGGGCGGAGTTATAGTCTACTCAAGGAAGCTCCAGGTTCTCTCCCCAAATGCTGAAACTGACTCACATAAGGAGTAAGAGTTTTCAACTTCTGCTCTGGGTCCAGGGTCCCTGCTGTTAACTATACCCTGGAATTCCACGTCTTGCATGGGAGAACTCAAGCACTTGAATGTGTGATGAAGGGAGAAATATGATGAGGGCCAAGAATGGTTTTGGGGAAAAGCTAAGTAAGAAATCCATCATTAGAACTTTCAGGAACACAGTTGTTAGTTATAAACTTTTTCCCATCAGTTCCCTATCTGGATTTTTCTGATATTATATTCATGTATCAGGATTATCAAATAGCAACCCAACTTTCCTTTGGCTTTCTTTAAATTCCTCTTGCTTCTGTTGTTAAATAGCTAATATCTGGAGAATTACACTTTGCTTAAAGACACAGATAAATATGCTTCCCTTTATTTGCTTGAAAATTGATCCTCATTATCTATTTTATTATTCTGTATATTTTATTTTAATTTTTGAGCAATTACATCTCAATTAGTCTTTAAAAATGATCTTCCACAGCTGATGAGTATTTACGTTTCTTATTTTAATTCAGTGGAAGCTTTAATTTGTATACTTTTGATGGGAAATAATTTTAAATGTTTCTCTGAAAACAAAGTATGAGTCTCACTATAAATAGCCAGGTAACCAGTTGCTCCCCTTGGCATTGAACTGGCTGGCAGTTTAACATGGTGGCGGACAAATAAACCTTGCAGGCTCTTGGTTGCTGAAGACTAGTGAAGATTAAAAATGCAATCAACCATCCTATATGTTGCTCACCTGCTGTCCGCTGGCAAACTTTAATCTCCATTGGCTGGGAATGAAGAATAAGAGTTCTTGGTTACTTCCTGTAGGCAAGCAAGGCATGTATCAAACCAAAAGTGGGGGTTTTGTTTAGGTCTTTTTCATTCTATTGCAGAATCATTTTTTTAAATCCTTTAATCCCACCCTTTTTGGAAAAGTGCACGTTTTCAATGAAAAGAGTAATATTTTCCAAACACACGAAAACAATGATATTTGGTATGGTAGAGGTTTTCTGTACATAGGTTGGTTAAGTACATGTTTCTTATGAAGAAAAACTCATGCAGTTGTTTAACAGATGGGTAGAAAAGGGGATAAGCAAATACAGTCTGAATACTTTCTAATTAATAATAATGATAATAACTCAGCTATTGTTACATGGTTACATGTGTCAGATGCTTTATTGCATTTTAATCAGTGCAACATCTAATGAGTTAGGGACTGTTAGAATCCCTATGTTATAGATAAGAAAACTGAGGCTTTCAGAGATATACGATCTGTGTCTGGTGATATAGCAGTCAGAAAGTAGAGTCAGAATTTAACCCAAAATCTGTCTAAGAGATTATGTTTTTATCATGATATTTACTGACCGTGAACCCATGATGCCTATGAAGCTTGGGGAAATTGTTCTGTGAGGGTCTATGAGAACCTAGAGAGTGTATTTACCTTTGGAAATGTATCTGACTTATTCCCTCCAGATCCCTCATCTTTTTGCTAGTCTAGGGTATGTGTGGGCTTTGGCATTCAGATGGCACTGATGTAACTCTTCCTGTCCTTCCACTCAACTGAATCATAATGAGGACTTTCGATGCCCTCTACTAGATACTGTTCCAGTGGTTTCTTTACAACTACTGTACCTCGAAGGAGCCCCGCAAGCTTGCATCGTAGGAAGCCTTTGGAGGTAGTGGGGGAACAGCAGGAAATACAATTTTAGCAGAAAGCAATGGGTTATGCTTCAGTTGAGTGTGGCAAGACTGAAATGAGAAAGTGTCCTGAACCATCCAGAGAAATTAAGGGGTCAAAGGCATGGGTCACCACCTGGGGGCATCTTTCACAGCTGGTAGAATAGGTGCTTGATTGAGCTTACACTGTGTCCACAAAACTGTACTAAGTGACATGGGAAAACACAACAGGGGCAGGAAATCTTGCCTCTGCTTCTGGGAGTGTTTTAAGAGACTGATTTCTGACAATACCACCAGGTGGGTCTTACATATTGAAATCATAATGCTGTCTTTTTCAAAGTAGTCACCTTAGTGATCCATGCACTCATTTCAGCAGTGCTGCCAATGCTCCATTGCAAAAGCCCTTTGCAAATTACCTTCAGAATTATATGGAGGTGTACAAGGAAATCTGACTCCATTCAGAGCAGGCCTCAGTTTTATTACCCACCTTCATCACCTGCCTAGACTTGGCCCTGAACTAATTTGATCTGTTTCTAATAATCAGTGCTAACATTCAAGTACAAAGGCTTTCTGCCATTGTGGGTAAGAACAAGAGTGCTTTATGCACCACTAGGCAATTCCTAAGCTTGTCTTGGTATCCTCTGTAGTGATGAGCTCATCAGCCAGCTTATCATACATATTCAACAAAAGTTTATTGACTTGAATTGGAGAATAAACCAAAACATTTTTCTTTGAGACACTAGCATTATTTCTGGAATAACTTAGTATCTTAAGACAAATGCTTTTCATCAACAAGCTTGGAAATTTATATTTATAATTTTATCATATCAATAATGTGATATCTCCCTGCATTGATTATCTCATTATAACCATATGTGATTAAAATTAGGCAAAAAAAATCTTTAAAACCCCTGTACTATGAAAATCTCCCAGAGTCTTTTTGTTGTGCTTAAAAGTTGCTCTTGTTGGTTCCCAAGATGATCTAGTAAACAGTGCTGATGATGATGACATTTTTTGAGCACTCACTTCATTTTTAAATTTTTTAAAGTTTTATTTACGTATTCATTTTGAGGGAGAGGGAGAGACGGGGGAGGGACAGAGAGAAGGAGAGAATCCCAGGCAGGCTCTGCAGTACTTGTGCAGAGCCTGATGTTGGGCTCGACCTCAAGAATGGTGAGATCATTACCTGAGCTGCGACCAAGAGTCAGACGCTTAACAGGCTGAGTTCCCCAGGTGCCCTGGCCTTGTTCTAATTATACCATGTATTGTCTCATTCAGTCTTTGCAACGACTGTCATGATGAAGAGTATCATTATTCTTCTCATTTAGGAGACAGAAAAACTGAGACTCAGGGAGTGGCCTGTGTAAAATTCTGTGCCTACAGGATCTGTGACCCAGGGAGAAATACAGCCTTCCTCATTCTCCTCTTGGCTGTTGCAATGATGTATTCAGTAGGTGCTCTGTTAAAAAAAAAAAAAAACTAAACTAAAGATTAGTGTTTTATTCTATTTTCATAAATAATTTATATACTTCATATCAAATGTGAGCCTAAAAGTCACCTGACATTGAAGCACCAGAAAGTTGATGCTTTGGTCATTGCAGGTATTTAGTTTTTGTTCCTATTTCATGCGCCACAAGGTTCACTGTGCATGGCCTGATTGCCACCGAAGCTGTCCGTGAAGGGATCTGCAAAAGCAAATGGCTCCTCTCACAGTTACTCATCACTATCGTCAGAGAAACCAGGAATCTTCAGTAATAGAGATTTGTCTTCAGTAATAGAGATTTGTTCATCTCATCCATAAACAGCCTATTATAGTTCCTCATGGCATGGATCAGAATGGTGGGCCTCCAAGAAGGGAACGAAGAGTGCAGAGAATCTGTGACAGAGCTCAGATGGCGTGCTAAAAGTTACATCTCCGAACCCCAATTCCCCTACATCGTGTGGCCAGGACTCTTGCATTTCTGCTGATGAGCCAATAGCTGGGATATTGCCCCAACTGCTAAATAAATTCAACCCCCACCTGTATGCTCATCTTCCCCTACCTAGGCATACAGGTGAATTATCAGTGCAGATTTAGCATTTCTCCCGGGTCCCAAGATACCCCACGCTAGGGCACTATAGTCAACCTCTCTGGCCAGAAAAGTAAGTTCCAGAATTGTTCAAGGCTGCCTGAGTGCAAGAGATGAAAACTCTTAGAAGCAGCTTTCAGGGAATAAGCCCAGAGTCCTGATTACCAGTGTTCAGACACTCTATTTGGTACACCTCTGTTCTATACAACAGGAAAAGCTGAGTGTGAGGGTCCTAAATTCTTTCTGATTTCTGCAAGCCTAAAGGTAGACCTTGCTTCAGACCCGTTCCCTTTGTCTTCAGCAGATTTCCATGGTACATGATGCTCAGAACTATATACTTCACGGTTCTTTTCTCTAATGCATTCTAGCCCTTAGCCTTCTTCATGAGTCCCAGAAGCACTTGGTCTGTGACCCTGATCTGTCTTCAGCAGAAGAAGGAGCTCCCTGCTAAGTCTGGCCTTCTCCTCTATGTCTGCCACAGTTGACATCATGCCTGTGGCTGATGCTGTACAGTTGATAACATTCCCAGCCATCAAAATAGGGAAGTTTTCCTTTATGTCTCACTCTAATTCTCTTTCTCCATCTCTTACCTAATTTTAATAAATATGAATAGTAGGAGTTGAGAAAAAGGGAATCTCTCTGCCTGGTACTCTCTGTATTGTTGAAATAAAACCACTCTTACAAAAAATCAGGAGGGTCACCTGGGTGGCTTAGATGGTTAAGTGCCCACCTCTGGATTTTGGCTTAGGTCATGATTTTGCAGTGAGGTTGAGTCCCATGTCAGGCTCCATGCTGACAGGGTAGAGCCTGCTTAGGATTCTCTCTGTCTCTGTCTCTGTCTCTGTCTCTGTCTCTCTCTGGGTCTCTCTCTCTCTCTCTTTCTGCCTGCTCCTCAAAAATAAAGAAATGTTTTTAAAACTCATCATTAAATGCTTGCAAGTATTAGAAGACTCTTAAAACACAGCATGTACTCACTTCAAACAAAGACCTCAAGAAATATCTTGATGCCAAGAGAAATATCTGAAAGTCCTGCCTTCCATATATTCTTGTCAAATCCAAATAGAATCACCACCCTTTTAATCAATGCTCATTGAGTCAATGTGAGTCCATCTTGACTTCAGCCTCTTGACTGGCAACATGCATTGCAATCTTAGAGCTACAGAGAAAGCAAATTTTGGTATCCAGCTCCAAGTTCAAGTTTTGTATCTTCCCTTGTCAGTTGTGAAGCTTTGGGGAAGTCTCTTGACTGATTTGAGTCTTAATGTCCTCATCTACGACATGAAGATAACACCCTTTCTTACTAATAAGGTTGAAACAATAAACTGCTAAGGCAATGCATGGGCTAGTACTTTATAAATGTTAGGCAGAAGCCAAAAGTTTTCACGGGAGCGTTTTAATGAGTCCTCTGAACCACATCTGAAAGTTGTGGGAGCCTGTGGGGTACTCAGACTCTGGATCATTCTGTTAGGGTTTGAACTGCCTGCTCAACCTCTGACCAGCTGTGTGACTTTGTGTGGTATGAAACCTCTGTGCACCTCATTTCTCACATTTCTAACACAGGGATGACAATAATGGTTCCAAACTCTTGGGGTTACAAGAATTCAGTGTCATTTGTTAGCACAGGATAAGTGGTTAATCAGAATTGCCCAGTGTAAGTACTAATATCATTCTTTACCACAAGGATTTGCATCAAATTGCATCAGACTGTAGAATTGACCAAGTGTTAACATCCTATGTTTCTGTCTACTGAACTAATTTCGATCTGCGGTCGCTTTGAATACTCTTGTATTCTATTTTAAGTCCTTTTTAAGGAGCAGTTTCTAATTGTCTATGTATCTATAGCTACATCTGTAATACATTTTGTGCAGCTCTTCTGTATTGGCGATTATGATAATTGGTGGGCACCTTTTCCCGGAGAACTTCTTTCTTCTAGAATATTTGATTGCTTCACACACACCGTTGAGAGAGTAAGAACTGAGGGCTAGCCTGAGCACCCAGTGGATGCGGAGCCACCTGCGGAACAAAGGCTGAGTTACAACTTGCCTGTGACAAGTGTCTCTGTCCATGGAAGGTCCACTTCTCGTGTTGAGCCCCGCACTTAGCCAGGGAAGAGTTGCTGCACTGGAGGGAGGTTTCCTATAGGCGGAGGGAGAGAAGCATGCTGTGAAACCAGCTGCCATGAAATTGAATTACAGGTGTCGTATTCATCCAGCCTTAAATTGCTCCATTTTACCATGGGCCTTTCTGTTTGTTTGGAACAAATAACTGCAATTTACTAGGATGCTAAGAGATGAGAGGAGAAGCAGTCAGATGTTGTTTAAGGTTTCTATAATGATGGAAAATTACCCCTATCCATTTCAAGTATGGTTTCTCTCCCAAGCCACCACATTTAAATGTGAAGAGAGGAAATGCCTCACTTTTTAATTCTCTTCTCTCAGCACAACGCTCTTTAAAGGTGCTCCAGGTTCCTCTAATGTTCTTAACCACACACCCAATCAATTTTATTTATTATCCTGTGGAATACGTTCAGTAATGACTTCTGAGGCGGCCAGGAGTGAATGGACAATTTGCTTTCACTGTCTCCATCTCCTCAACCCATTTCCTCTTAATTTGGTGGAGATGGTGTGGAGCTTCTGGAAATAGGAGTCACACAGACACTTTAAGGAGGGAAGCGCTACGACACCTTTCTTCTTCCTCATAATTGAACATTGTCAGAAGTGATTTCCGTGCCTCACCTTCTTCCTTCAGTGCCTTTTAGCTTTCCAAGGAGCATTGTTGTTTTCTTTTCAAGCAGGAATGTAAATAATTATAATGTGTTTACCTGAGACTGTTCACAAACGGGTAGCTGCCTCAGTGTTACAGGATGGTGGGCTGAGGTGGTGAGGTGATCGTGATCATTTTCGTGCGATACGGTCATGAAAGTAAGTGATCATCATTTTCTCAAGGCTGAGCCAAGGCAGTGTAGGAGGTTGATCAAAATGTGTATTTTTTGTGGTGGTTCTAAATTGAAAGATAAATTGTTGAATTTCCCAAATGGTAACAGTCTGTCAGTAGTATTTGAGATATTTCTAATGAAAAGACACTTGGATTCGGTGGGGGATTTTCTGCAGTTGCAAGGCACTGTGTGTTGATGCTTTTGGAGTCTATTCTTAGGATACTAATGGTTTTAGTAATTTCTTTTGCTATACAAATGTAAATGAACCCATTCTTTTGTAAAAAAAAAAAAATCCCATAATAAAGAAGAGGGATTTTATGCTTTCGTTTCTACCCTTCAACCTATTCCTTGCCCCATTCTTACTAGTTATGCGTGTGTGTGTGTCTTCCAGATGTTTTTGCATGGATGGATATATATATATATATATATATATATACACACACATTAGTGTAGACAGTAATAGTTTTGCTTTGTGATTATTTGAAGTAAATGGGGCATATTTTATTATTTTTTCCTTCATGTTGGTTTTTTTTTTTTTTTTTTTTTTTACTTAACACTGTATTTTGTAGTTCTATCCAAATCAGTATATATAGATCTAGGTCATTCTTTTGGAGCTGATTATTCTTCCATGTTATGGATGTGCCGCAATTTTTTAAACATATTGGTGGACATTTAAATTACATTATTTTACATTTGCAAGAAAATTGTTGCTTTGAATATCTGTGTATGTGACTTTTAAAAAATTTATTTTAAATGTTTATTTATTTTTGCTAGAAAGAGAGAAGAGAGAGAGAGAACGAGCGAGCAAGAGTGAGCTGGAGAGGGGCAGAGAGAGAGGGAGACACAGAATCTGAAGCAGGCTTAAGGCTCTGAGCTGTCAGCACAGACCCAACATGGGCCTGGAACTCACAGATCGTGAGATTATGACCTGAGGTAAAGTTGGCCGCTTAACCCCCTTAGCCACTCAGGCGCCCCTGTGTATTTGTCTTTTTATGCATACATGTGCTGCATCTCTAGTGTAGACATGCAGTTTATTGGAAACGGCTGGCTGGTCATCCTAATGCTAGACTAAGATGGCATATATAGACAGTGCTAACAGTTAGAAAGTTGCAAAAACATGTGAATTTTGGCTCACGGGGCTGGGCTGGACAAAGGTGGTCTATTAGAATTAAAACATAGTGGTGATTTGCAGGTGTTTGTGTGTGAGGAGCCCTGCAGAGCTGAGCCTGCACACCTCACCTGTGAGAGAATTGTGAAAATGAGAAAAAAGAAAAGGTAAATAAAAGAATCCATGGTAATCAACTTTTGGATAATTTTCCATAAAAGTGAAAATGAGTGTATCTAAGAATGGTTGAGGGAGTTTGAGTTTGGATTGTGTTAATATATTAGGCAGAGAAAGTCGGTGTGAGGGTCACATGGTTGATGTATGGCAGTGATATGTGAAGCCAAATAGCCTGGTTTGAACCCTTGGCTCAGACATAGGAGACTTTGTCGTCTCTGGCCACTTGTTATTTCTCTCCTTCTTTACGACAGCGTTGACTATAACCTCTTGCGGTGGCCAGGAGTATAATAGGAGCTAGTGTACATACAATATCTAGCTTAGCCCACACCACCCAGGGGGCCATCAACATTAAATTGTTCATAAAGTATTAAACTTTAAACGCTAGCATTCACTCCCCTTATGATGTTGACCAAGCTACCTTCCTCTCACCAAGCCTTCTGTGTGCATAATAATAAAAGGGAGTCAAATTGGATAATCTCAAATAGCCATTGGAGTTTTTCTGTTTTCCACCCAAAGGACTGATTCTTCTTTTTGAAAAACTGAAAGTTTGTTCATTGTTTTTGTAAGCCTTTTAGTTAACAGGACACACACACACACACACACACACACACACACACACACACACTCAGCCCTTCCAAAGCAGAGCCTCAAAACAGTACAGGAGAGACAGTCCCATCTAGAGGAATCTGGGTGTGAGAGGTCCCTTTGCCTAGGACAAAAGGTGATCTGTCAAAGGAGCCTCCCCCTCTCCTCTCCACACCCTCAGGCCTTCCCACCCTTCTGCTGTCAGGATAACCATAGTGTTTCATGAGACTGGGGACCACCATTTATTTAGCATATGGATGAATACTTGAATTGCATTTTTGTGCACTTAGAAAAAATCAAGCGGCGTGAACGTCTATGTCTTTATATTCCTGTGTGTGCTAGATCTGTAGGGTAGACATAATGACCTGTGCCCTCCAGCTGTGTCTCCCCCAGTGGGTGTGGCTTGGGCAATAACCATTATTCTCTCCTTTAGAACAACAAAGAAGCCACTATCATTTATTAGGGCATTTGTATTCCAAACATTTTACATGCACTAATTTGTTCATTCGTTAGCTGACAGTTATTTATCGGATGTGATGTATGTGCTGAACACAATTCTAAGTGCTGGAATTGGAAGCAATAAACAAAATAAAGTTTCTGGCCTTGTGAAAAATCCATTTTAGTGGAGAGTCCCAGAAAACAAATAGATATATAACAGATACTAAATTTTTCTTAATGCAAATTGATATGAGGGAGAAAAATGGATAGTGATGAGAGATGCTAATTATAGAGGGTTCCAGGTAGGACCTCACTGAGGACTGTGATTTGAACACTCATTTGAATAATGTGAATGTATCATAGAGTTTACACACGTGCGCTCGCACACACACACACACACACACACACACAAACTGATGGTTAGGGAGATTTAAGTATGTATTAGACATGTTTTTCAGTAGCAAGTAATGGAATTTCCATCTAACAGTGACCTAAACAAGGGGCACTGAATTTTTCTAATGTGACAAGAACTCTGGGGACCAAGTTCTTTTTTTCTAATAAGACAAGAAGCTCCTGGGTCTGGTTAAGCAGCTCAGTAACATCGAGGCTGGCAGCTCTGGAATGTTCCTCAGCCTTCTCCTGTTGGCCTTAGTGAGGCTTTCCCAGGTAGCATTCACATTCCAGGCAGGAATGGGGGAAAAGGAGACACAGCCGCTCTATCTGTCCCTTTGATGAGGAAAGAAAGCAGACTGGTCAGATACCCCCCTGCTGTTGGGATGACCAATGTCCCTTGGCTGCCCTTTGGTACGAGGAAGACTGAGGCATTGAGTGTTTAGTTCTTACAATCTCCCTAGTAGAAGAAAGTAAGGAAGAAAATGGAAGGGAGCGCTGGCTTTGTGTTTGCAGTGAGTTACATCCCCAGTGGCACAGCTCTGGTAAACCAGGTCTGTCTGGCAGCAAAGTTCTATTTTTCTAATCTATCTTTGTCTGATTCCTTTGGAATGGTCATTGTCTCTTATAGGATCTGAAGGAAGTGACTGACAGTGACAGTTCCTTCCAAAACACTAGCAGCAGCACCAACGGTTGCTGTGTGGCTAATGTTCGTACTATCCCTCTCTGTTCTTTCAAGTACAATTTCCAGGTTTTGGAATTTGTCTGGCCTAACTTTTCCTCTGATCAGTCTATTGTTTTGTAAGAGTTTGCCTACAATTGATGCGCTGTTTGTTTCAGATCTGGAGACCAAAAACATGCTTGCAGGTGCGATGTAGAAACTGGATTACAGGGAAAGTACCTTAATTTCTCCTTTGAAGAAATTACTGATATATTATTACTTGGGAGTTGTCCAGAGTGACAGAATCCTTCATACGTGTTGAGGGGCCTCCACTTTACAAATTGTTTTTATCTCTGTTGGCTCATCTGCTTTGCATAGTTTTCTGGGGTATAATGCAGGAATTACCATTGTTACATGGGTAAAGGGATACCTAGAAAAAAACTAAATGATTTCAGGTGTTAAAACAAACTTAATATTTCCTAGTCATGTGGTCCTTACTCTTATAAACAAATAAACAAAAACACTCTACTAAAGCAGATTCAATGAGCTCCCTTCAAATAGATGACTACCTCAAATTCCATCCTACATAGAAATTCTGAACTTGCCTCGGTTACATACAGAATCATCATTCTTGCAATCTACACGTAATCATTTGCTCTTCCCTACTCATGAAGCCCTTTAAAGTGAATGACTAGATCATCAAGTCTTTTAAAAATACTTTCTGGCATTTTCTAATTGGAGGAAAGAATAATACATGTTAATTGCCAAAGATACAAATGATATAGAAATGTTTACACAACACAGTGAAATTTCTTTTTAGTGCTAGCTCCAAAAGACAACAACCATTAGAGATTAGTTTATATCCTTTCAAACATTTTTGAGTAACTGTTTGCAATGGTTATTATTTTTGTAACTACTCTTGTATCATTATTAATGGAATGTGATTTTGTGTTACAACTTCTGTTGCCTAACACTATAAATGAGAATATATCGTGATCTTTCCATACCAGTGTATCTTGATGTTCTTCATTATTTTTAACAGTTATGTGGTATTATTTAAGAATGAAATACTAGTCTTATAACCAACCCCCTAATAACGGCTACTTCATCTTTTACCAAAATGTTTAATATCATGATAGGCATTCTTGAGCATTGCATGTATCTTTAAGTAGATATTTAGTATTTCCATAGGAATAACACCCAGACATCGTATTGAGTAGAAAGTAGGCACATGGAAGATTTTTTATTTTTATTTTATTTTATTTTATTTGAGAGAGAGAGAGAGAGAGAGAGAGAGAGAGAGACAGTGTGAGCAGCAGAGTGTCAGAGAGAGAGAGCGAGACACAGAATCTGAAGACAGGCTCCAGGCTCCAAGCTAGCTGTCAGCACAGAGCCCAACGCAGGGCTAGAACCCATCAACAGTGAGATCATGACTAACTGACTGAGCCACCCAGGTGCCCTGGAAGATTTTTATAGATATTACAAGATTACCCTCCATCAGCAGTGTCTGAGTGTCTATTTCCTTACATTTTTACCAGCACTAGGTAACATTCATTTTTAGTTCTTGTTAATCTTAAAGACAGAACAATTATACATTTATTTTAATTTGCATTTATTGGATAAACAGTGATTTCAGGAAGCTTTCATATAGTTGTTGGTCACTATTTCTTTTGCTATCTGTATGCTTTTTGCCCCCTTTTCAATTCGGTTATTTTATTTTTGGATGGATTTTTTTTTTTTTTTTTAGATATTTTAAGTGTTAACCCTACAGAAGGCACCTGTGTGTCTGTTCTTGTCTGGCCTTTGTCTTTTGACTGTGTTTATTATGCTCTCTTGCCATCCCAATTTAAAAATATTTCTCTGGTCAAATGTGTCCTCTTTTTCTTTCTTAGTTTCTGGCCTTCTTGCAGTGAAAGTCAGAAACGGTCTGAGAATCTGGTATTTTGAGTTGGAAATCTACTTGGCGGGGAGCATTGAGTGTGTGGGGCCTCGTCAGACTTGAGTAATTATCATTATGTGGCTGATATTTACCCATACGCATTTGCAGTGTAGTCCAAACCAGGATTTAATAACCCATAGCATATTTGCACAGACTTTCTCATTTTCTAACCATTTAAAATTAGTTCTGAGAAATGAATGACTTATTTTTTTAATATAGTCCCTTTAGAATGCAGCTACACCCTGAGGAGGTTTTTAAGGGAGAGTTCATGGCTCAGTTACAACAGCACAGGTGTAACTTAACTTCTCTGAAAGTTTCTGGCTTTTGTTTTGCCCAGATGTTCTCTCTAATGAATGAAATTGTAGGTGCAACCCAGACTTGGCAATGGTGATGGGTTTTGTAAATGAAGGGGATGGGAATGAAACTGACCAGGTGAGAAAAAAAAAAAAGAAATGCCTTGGTATCTGGTCGTTCAACTAAATCAGCAAGTTACCCACACAATATGGATATAAATAGCACATAGAATGTGTAGAGTAAATGTATAGAGTTTGTATCTGGATATTCTCTGATTATGAGTGTGGTCTTTGAAATCCTGAAGGCCCTGCCTTGAATTCTGGCTTCTCCACTTAATATTTTTTGAGGACAATTTATTTGACTTCTCAAAGCTTCAGTTTCCTTATATCCTTGAAACAGGGGTCATGTCTGTAACGGCCATTTCCTAAAGATCGCTTATTTTAGCATTTCTGGCGTTCATTTCACTGTTGATTGTGAAAATCTGGGTGATCTGTTTAAATGTCAGTGTGCTCTGGCCTCAGGTGTAGGCCCTATTTAAAAATAATAGCAGATGAACATAAGAGAAGTGAATAAAAACTGAGTAAACCCGCCATTAATTTGGCACTTAAAAGCAAGTTCTCTGTGGCGCTCAGTTCATACTGTCTGCTAAAGTAGCCCAACTTCTCATTTTTATTTTATTTTTTACATCTCAATCTTTCGTGACTTAAAGCTGATGACATCTGAATATTTCTGAAGCAGTTACTACATATTTATGAAGAACAGTTAATCTGTGCAAAAGTAGAGGGAGAGGAATCATAAAATTTTAGAACTGAGTGATTTCAGGCTCATGTACAGTAGAGGAAATTGAGGCTTAGTCGAGTTACATTACTTGCCCAGCAGCAAATATGAGTAATAATGATAAGAAGAAACTTCTACAAAATTGCAGTGTAACATGGGAGTCTTGGGTTGGTTCCTCTGTATTCCATCTAAGGGTGAGGCACAGGTGCTCACAGGTGACTTTGTCTTCCACACATTCTTTTTCATTCTTGAGGGTGTCAAGGGCCAGCAGGGTGTCCAGGAAAGGTGTTCCCACAGGTCACACACATGGGTTGTACAACAATCTCCAATGTTGAACACTCTTCCACTGGCCAGCCAGCTGGGGTGAGTGCATGGTGTTTTGGGAGTAGATATGGCATTCCCATAACCATACTGGGACCCAGCCTTGGAGCCTAGCTCCCTGAAGCCTAGGTGAGGTGGTAAGCACTGATCATGGCAACAGAGCAGAAGGGATGTGGAAGCTTGCCTTTTCTTAGGTGTGTGGAGGAGAGACAGAGTACCCCTGATGGGATGCCCCACAGAGACAGGAGGCCTCTGGAGGTAGTCCTTCCTCCTTTGGCATGTGCCTTTGGGTCTCATCCTCCTATTTAGGCCCTCTCTGACTTCTGATCCTCCTAGGAACACCCATCTCTCCATTTCAGCCCAGGATGTGAGTTTTAGACCACAGTGAGAAATTCCTATGTTAGCAGATCATCTCCTAAATCTATGAGATACCATCCATTCTAATCCATGACATATCTAGTCCCATATCTAATCCACAAGATACCACCCATTTCTTGGGGCTGGCAGTTGACATCTCTTCCTGGTCTCTGTCCATTTCTGCTGTGTCATCCCTTCTTGGGTAGAGACTGCAAAAGGCCTCAGTGATGAAGAGGGCCCAAGAGAAAGAAGAGAATCCTGAGAATGAAAACACATGTGTGTATTTCAACAACATCCTCCTGCCCTCATCAACACTGACATCGTCACCATCACCACAACCACCATCAATCAAGTACACTTATTGACATCTTACTGTGAAATTGCTAGCCAGTATGATAAATACATTATGTCATGCCATTGCAGCTTCCTTATAGTGTTGGTCTGTTATTTCTTCCATTTCGTAAGGGATAAAACTGGATATTATAGGGCTTAATAACTTGCCTAACACAGTGGTTCTCAATCAAGGGATATTTTGTGCCTAGGGGATACTTGGCAATGTCTGGAGACATTTTGATTGTAAGGAATAGGAAGGTATCATAAGCTAAACATTCTACCATAACACATATCCCCCACAGCAAGGAATTTTCCAGCCGAAAATATCAGTCATGCCCAGGTCAAGAAACCCTGGCCTAATATGATACATTAGCAAATTGAAGAGAGTTTTATTATGAATGGGCAGAAAATACTTATCAAATCCTTCTCCTATATCCAGATAAGCATGTGTTATATCCTTATATGTTTATGTGATAAATTCTTTCAGTAGAATTTTAAATGTTAAAACCATTCTTTCATTTATGGGATACATTCTGCTTAGTCCAATATGATGTCATTTATGTGACAATTTTAAGCATAAAAAAATACTGTGTATATTTTATGGACATCTACATATGTAGTAAACATATTAAAAAACCTGTAGGAGAGAGAAACATGCCAATTTTAGAATAATGGTCACTTCTGTGAAGGAAAGAAATGGAAATGGAAAGAGTTCTTTAATCGGGCCTCACACCATTATATTTCTTTAAAAATACATCTGAAACACCAAGTAAACATTTGTTGAATCTAGTAGTGTGCACGGGGTGCCTGACACTTTATTTTCTATATTGGATGATTGAAATATTTTATATTTGGGAAAATAAGTAAAAGATAAACCTAGAGCTAAAAAGAAATTTTCAAAAAACTAGAGCTAACATGATATAAATGGCTAAATAGAAAATAGAAACTAAATGCCAGACCCAGGATTCATAGTTAGATAGAAACGTCTCTAGAGACCACACTCTGAATTAGCATACCATGCTATCCTATGGCATTAGCCAGTGCGAACTAGCTCATAGTGACTTGAGCCTGTAGTCTTCCAGCACTGTTCTCTGTAGCTGATGTGTATTAACTCATTTAATCTGCCCCCAAATCCCACACAACAAGTTCAGACTGTCCCCAATTTGCAATGTTTCAATTTATGGTTTTTTGACTCCATGATGGTGATACTCATTCAGTAGATATCATACGTCACATTGTGAGTTCTGATTTTTACAAGGCTGGTGATATAAGCTGTGTGATCCGACGCATGCTTGGGGCCGTGGCTGTGGCTGCTCCCGGTTGGCCATGAGATCACAGGGGTCCACAACCGGTATGTTTCCAACCATTCTGTTCCCATATAACCATTCTGTTTTTCATCTTCAGTACAGTATTCAGTAAATTACATGAGGCATTCAACACTTTATTATAACGTAAGCTGTGTGTTAGATGCTTTTAGCCAACTGTGGGCTAACCTAAGTGTCCTGACCATGTTTCAGGTAGGCTAGGCTAAGCCCTGATGTACAGCAGATTAGGTGTTTTAAATGCATTTTTGACTTAGAATAGTTTCTTTTTTTTTTTTTAGTGTTTTTGTTTATTTTTATTTTTGAGAGAGAGAGAGAGTGTGTGTGTGAGCAGAGGAGGGTCAGAGAGAGAGGGAGACCCAGAATCTGAAGACAGGCCTCAGGCTCTGAGCTAGCAGTCAGCGTCAGGCTCAAACCCATGAAACATGAGATCATGACCTGAGCCGAGTTGGACACTTAACCAATTGAGTCACCTAGGTGCCCCTGACTTAAGATATCTTCAATTTATTCTGTTTTTTGGGGGGGACAGAACCCCATTCTAAGTCCAGACGGATTTGTACTCTTATTTTCTTCTTGTTGTAGACGAAATCAGTGAGACACGTGCAGAGCCCATGTCGTTTGGTATATGTTCACTTAGTGTAGTGTATTTCTCCTCTTCTTCAGAGAAGAGAGCATGAATCAGGATTCAGAAAGACTAAGGGAAGAGTACTATGTGCATTCTATGGGCATCAGCCTCAACACTGCCTTCTCCTCATCTCTTATTTTCATCAAGCACCAAACTTTCCAAGGTCCTCAAAGTGCCCTCTTCTCTCCACCTCCTCCACTCGCCTCTCTCAGATAGTATTCTTCTCCATTTGTTTTTTACTGCTCCCCTTGTTTTTCATGCCCAGCCAAAGTGTTTGAAATGCAGATTAGATTTCCTAACTCCCCTTCTCATAGCTTCAGGAGGTTCTCAGAGTAGGAAGACAATCTTCAGTGTAAACGTCAAGTATGATCTCAGGATATCAGCCCCTTTCTTGCCCTTCCCTTAGCTTTTCAGCCACTTGGCTAAGCACCTTCACACCACAGGGTCTTGACACACACTGCTTCCCATGCATGGCCATGGCATTGCCTCTGGCCCCACACCATCCACATCTCATGCCCTTGGCCAGGTTGTTGATTCCTGCCCGCTGTTTAATGTTCACGTCAAGTATTATTTCCTCAGGGACTTTACTGTCTCTCTTGAGTCTAGGTAGATCCACTGCTGTATATACCCCATAGAACATGGTAATTATTCTTTAGAGCTTTCACAAGTTTAAATAAACAACTCATCAGATAATCAAGTTAAAGTTTGTTCAAATATAACCCTATAACGTAAGTTCTAAGCCTGTTTTTATTTATTTATTTATTTATTTATTTATTTATTTATTTATTTATTTATTTCTGTATCCTCAGGACATAGTATAGTTCCTGGCATGTAATTGGTGTTCAATTACTATATGTTGAATAAGAGGAGGAGTAAATGAGTAAGTGAAGGAATGAATGCATTTTTCTCTATTGATGTCATCACAGGGCTAGGACAGGACTCAGCTCTTCTGTTATCTGTGGCCTGAGTTTGCCCCTTACCTGTGTCATGGTGCATGGATCTGAGGGATTAAAAGCTACTCTGGAGTGGCCACCAGGAAAGGGGGTGTCAGGCTGCCATTAGGAGTCAAGTTATGAAGCCCAGTGGGCCAGGAAACCAAGCAGTTAAATGATGAAGGGTTACAGGTGAAGGAGGATGTCTTCACGGGTGGAGCCGCCCCACAGAAGGTGGCAGGATGCCCACATCTATGAGAAGACCAGAGGGTGGCATAGTTCATTCGTATTTAGGGGTTCCAGTGGTGATTTCACTTGTCAGAACAACTAGTCCCAGACATTATCTTGCACAACAATCACACTGTGCTTGCTAAAAATGCAGATTCTTGAGCATCTCTAGAAAAAGATTCTGAATCAGACGGATCAGATGAGACCCCAAGTGTCTGCAGTAGAGTAGTGTATTAGAGAGTTGGGTTGGCGGGGGGTGGAGTGAGGGGGTTGGGAGGTGAGGGGGTGTGGAGGAAAGGAAAAACAATTCAAAAATGTTTGGCCAATTAAAATGTTTGAACTAATAAAAACACAAGTCATGGCGAACGTCTTAATGACATTGTGGCAGCTATGTCAATGGAGTCCCGTTAAGCAAGAAGGATGATGCAGTCATCGAACCAGTGAAATGCGTTCCCTGTTGTGCATGGTGGTTCCTGCTTCTAACTCATCCACGAACAAGACTAATGTTGATCTTGTTCTCCTTGTCTAGACTCGGTGCTCACGTGGTATCAGTAGCACCCCTAGCTTCTCGTGCTGCCTCCGTCCTAATTAAGCTCTAAAACGAGATACCGTCAGTCTGAAAACCTGTAAACATAAGCCTTTTGTGTTATTTTTATGAAAGTAATCTTCAGGAGCAGAACTGTTTCTTTAGAGATAATACGAGGGGAAAAAAGTTGGAGTTAAAAAAGCTGAGTTAAAGTAAAAAATAATAGAGCTACCCAGCTGCTTTAAAAAGACAGTGTATTTACAGCAAGAAAATCACTATTTAAAGACCTGGTTTAAAAAAAGCCAGCCTCTCAGATGACCAATTAGACCATAAAGCTGGCCTCTTCCTGATTTCATTAGCATGTAGCACAGGGTGTCTCCTAGGGGACTTGTATTTTCTCAGTCAGGCAGTGCTTCACAGCTGGGCCGGAAATGCTGCCACATTATTTTTGAATGCAAGAAACTTGTGATTCCAGACTCTCCCAGGATTTTAACTCTCTTGCCTGAGCAGATTGACACAACAACAGATGGTCCACGTTGAATCATTGCAACTACCTTGGATATTAAAGATCAAACTCTTTGGAATAACAACTACTGCATTAGGCTTCGTAGACAAGTGTCTGGGGTATGTACACCTAGAAAAGGACGCTGCGTTCTGGAGTAGAGCTGCAAACCTCTTACGGGGACACAATGCCCGGCACGTAGCACGCTCAATCAATGGGAGAATCTGCATTACTGTTCCAACAGTCTCTGGGTAGGGTAGCTCAGGCTTCCTAGGAAGTGGACCCTGAGGTGGGAAATTAGCATGTGGGATTTCTTCTCAGGAGGGTTGTGGGATCATTACCTGTACTACAAGAGAGCAGAAAGGGCTGAGCATTGAAAGGATTGCAAGCAGAAGCTGGGATGGACTGCAGTTTGCACAAAGTCTCTGCAGATCCCATGGAGAGTGGGAAAGCTGGTATGTTTCACTACAGTTATCTCTGGTTGAGATGAGGAAACTGGACCTTAATACCCCTGCCTCGAAGAGTCATTGGATGCAGGCTGGCTCACAGGACAGTTCTTCGGGTTTATAGCCGAGGGCTGTCAGCTAGAGGAATTAGTCCTCTTCCTTAAAATGGGATCTGGTAGCTCCGAGGGCCACATGCTCTGTGCTGGTGCTCAGGAACTCACTAGAGCTGGCTCAGATGATGAATGCATATGACTGTAACGTGTACTCCTGGTGATCACGGCTGACGTGGACCTCTCAAGATTCTTTCAACTGCACAGATGCCTCTCAAAGGCTACTCAGTGCATGGAGTATAAGCATGATCACTCTTTTCATAGTTCTTTTTAGCCTACATTAAAACTTGCTTTGATTGGAAAAACCTTAATGATATTTGTTTGGAGGGAGCAGAAATAATTCTCCCAAAGAAACACAGAAACAAATGTACATCTGCAGAAGGTATCAGTGTTGGGTACCCCAGGATGTCGATGGTCTCTGAGCTCAGAAAGAAGACTGGTCAGCTGCAGGGAAGCAGCTGTTAAGCATGGCACCATATGGGAGACCAGTGGTCCAGCTCACAGAATCCAAGGTGGCAGAGCACACTCAGGCTCACTCTGGATTCTTGTCCATCTCTGGACGAGACTGTCTGGCTCCTAAGGGAGGTATGTTAGCAGGAGGAGGGATCACCATAGTCGAGTGGATGAGGGAATCCAACTGGAAGGGCTCTAGCCCACCAGGGAAAGGCTTGGATCTGAGTAGGGAAATTGGCAAGAGCCAGGGTGTGTCTGTGTGGCCCGGCCCAAGTGGGGCCTGCTTAATGCTGGGCTCATGGTCAGTGGGAACCTGGGGAACCTGTTTCTTGGTTGGTGCTCTTTCATACACGTGCACATAGGCTTTGCTGCCCCACTGAGATTAAAAAAAATATTTTAGAAGGCAAGGACAAAGTTTCACTTCTTTCATACGCTTCTTAGTACCTAGAAGAGATTGTAGGTTATTCTCAGCCCATGGTGGGCTTCCTGGTTGGCTGGCTGGATGGAAGGAAAGGCAGAAAGAAGGAAAGTAAGGGAAATGGGGACCCTGAACCCCTTCCTGCTCCTGGAATGCTTCTCCACTGTTTCTTCATATACTGAATGTCTATTTTGTTATAGTCCGAAGCTTAAATATCCTCTCCTTTTACTTTCTCTTCCAATCCTCTGCCCTAAACCTGTGTGTCTCTTCTACTACTTTGTTCTTTTCTTTTAAGGCACTTACCACAATTTATCATAACCATTTGTTTTGTGTGTTTTTCTACTTGTTTTCTGTTTTTCTTCCGACTGTTGGTGGCATGAGAGCAGAGCTTCGTCTGTTTTCCAGGCCAGGTTTTCTGTCTGATGGTGTCCTGTTCCAGTCAACGTGTAAACGGGTGAGTGAAATGCAAGCAGACTGTAAAGAATGTCTTGCATTGGTGAATAAGTGAGGGAAATCTTAAAAAATTCTCAGTTGCTGGTTCTGTAATATATTTCAGCTTTCTGTGAATGAACCTGACATGCATCTAGTTGGGCACTGAAAACACTCTTTTCTGATCTCAACAGACTCATGTGCACTCATGGTGCTGGTGGGGTTGGGTGTGCACAGAGGCCAGCTCTGGATGTGACTTCTTGATGCCCTTCCTCTGGCCATCTCTCTCTAGGTTACTGCTGGTCACCCTCTGTGTCTGCCCTGTCATTTTATGTGTAATTAATGCTCCCCACGATGAGAGTTTCTTTGACAGGTTTCCCAGTCAGTTGAGTCAATTTAGAGACCTAATTACCACATGCCTGAACTCTGGGCTTTGCTTTGAGGCCTCAGCTATGATACTGCGGATGAATGACTTGGTCTGCTGTGCTTTCTCGGGGTGAGCCTTGTTTGAAATTATGATGACTCGTGTCTCCAAAGTATTTCAAATGCCAGCAATTGAGATTGATCTCTGAAGTATGGATGTTCTGCTCTCCGTACTTAAGGCAACTCTGAGTTTGGCTGTTTCATTTCTGCCTGGAACTGATGACCCCTTCAGCCCCCCAGTGAAGAGAAAGAGAGCTCAGCTAGGAAATCTTCTGTAGGGAGATTTCAGTTCTTTTTTTTTTTTTTATTTTAGTGGTAGGGAGAAAAGACAGTAGGCTGCTGAACAGTTAGTGAGATATTGCTTGTGTTTCTGAAACATTGGGGATTTTTTTTGTCTTAAAGCAATTTGAGCTTTCAGAATGTCACAGGAAAACATGGATCGGTAGTGATAATAGTATTTGCCAAATAGTTATATGCAGTAGGCATGCACAAAGGACAGTCATGCATGTTAGCTCCTCTTAATGTCCCCATTTTGCTGATGGGCAAACTGAGTTATAGTGATTAAGTAACTTCCCTACTATCAGCCAGGGCTGTGACTCAAACACCATTCTCCTGGGACTTCAAAGCTCAAGCTTCAAATACTGTGATGTTCTCTCTGTGTAGGCTCTAATTCTCGGCCAGAATTAAGATCTCAGAAAGAGAGCCCTGATAGAAACACAATATTCTCAGGATTCCAAGGAAGGGTTCTGGCAAACATATAAACATTATGTATTTTTTTAATGTTTTTTATTTATTTTTGAGAGAAAGAGAAAGACAGCATGAGCAAGGGAGGGTCAGAGAGAGAGACAGAATTTAAAGACAGGCTCCAGGCTCTGAGCTAGTTGGGAGCACAGAGTCTGATGCAGACCTCGAACCCACAAACTGCGAGATCATGACCTGAGCCGAAGTCAGACGCTCAACTGACTGAGCCACCCAGGTGCCCCTAAACATTATGTTTTAAAAGAATGTCATATAAGTACTGATTGCAATTTTTGGAATATTTGACTCTAATGATGACCACATGTTGCATTAGTAGCCTCTAGAGTTACTGGACCCTTGTACTGTTCTAGTTAGAGCAGGTTTACATAGAAACCTAGGACTCAGGAAACCTTGCCTGGTCTAGCTCTTCTTGTTCCCTCTGCTGACATCGCCCTAATCTGCTGCTGGCCGCTGGCCGCCATTCCAGGCATGAGTGCGTGAACATTCTATGACCTTTGTCATTGACCTGTTCCTTTCATTTGTCAGTTACTCTCACTTTTCTTTAGAAACATAAGCCATCTTTCCTTGTATGAAGATTTTGTTGGATTAATAGTATCAGTGTTCACAATTGTAAAATGTACTCTGCTTTACAAAGCACATTCAGACACTTAGTTTTCATTTGATCCTGAGTCAAACAGGGCAAGAATTTATTTACCTAGTTTCTCAGCAAGTTTTTTTTTTTGAGTCTCCCATTTGCATTAAAGTATCATTTCCATTCTGTAGGTAAGTAAATTGAGCCTTAGAATAAATCACTTATTATACATCTCTGTCTTATAATGCCAAGTTTAGGGCTTTTTCTAAACCTGCCAGAGATCTGATGTTTAAAGGTCATGTGCTCTTGGGCGCCTGGGTGGCTCAGCTTGTTGAGTGTCTGACTCTTGATTTCAACTCAGGCTATGATTCCAGGGTCATGGGATCAAGCCCTGTGTCTGGTTTCACACTAAGTAACCATGGAGCTTGCTTGAGATTCTCTCTCTCTCTCTCTCTCTCTCTCTCTCTCTGCCTTTCCCCTGCTTGTATTCTCTCTAAAAATAAAGTAAGAAAAATACAAAATTTAAAGGCCACGCCCTGTACTCCATTTGCTAAGCTGTGGATGAAAACCTTGAAAGCCTACAGCTCACAGGGGCAGCCTGAGTATCATTTTATGTATGTAACCATTTCTATAATTCTATAATCATTAATCAGTAAGTAATTCCTTTGCCTTAAACAACAGCTCTTCTTTGTTAAAATTTATTCATTTATTTTGAGAGAGAGAGAGCACAGTGGCGAGAGAGTAGGGGAGGGGCAGAGAGAGGGAGAAGAATTTTAGGCAGGCTCTGCATTGTCAGTGCAGAGCTTAATGTGGGGCTCAAACCCACAAACTGTGAGATCATGACTGAGCTGAAATCAGGAGTTGAACACTTGACTGACTGAGCCACCCAGGTGCCCCTAGTTCTTTGAAAAAAAAAATGATGCATGTTTTTATGTTCTTTACGGAAAAGCCACAAAAAGCACTCACAATCTTGCCGCTGCCTGTTTAGCCCAACACTGCTAGCCCAGCATTTTCACTGTTCCACGTTCTTATGTTCCCTCTTGCTTCAACATCTCTGCTGGACATTCTGTCCCCAATCTCTGCACCTTCGCATTCTTCCTGCCTATACTGCTGATCTCTCTTTCATTGTCAAGACCAAAAGGTCTTCATTAGCACTCTCCCACCAGAATCTCTGATATAGGCTCTCCTAGCTCCAGGCACTCTCTCTCCATTTTATCGGTCACAGTCTTATATGACATCTGTATTTATGTGAATGTTGTTTAATATTGATGTTCCCAAGTGGCATGAAAGCGCTGAAAGAGATACCTGTGTTTGCCCGTCAGTGTGAGCTTACCTCTTGTAAAGGTTTCCACCATGTCTCTGACCAGAGGAGGTGAGTTGCTCCAGAAATAGATATTTGGGTAGGCGAATCAAATAATGCTACCCATGTTGGAATTTTAATATTCTTAGGTTAATTGAACAACTCCTGTATTATTGTTCTATCGCTTCAGTAACAAATTAGCATAAATTTCATGGCCTAAAACAGCATCCACTTACTATCTCACTGTTTCTATGGGTCAGGAAGCTTGGGCACATGGTGACGCAGTTGAGTTCTCTGCTTAGGGTTTCATGAGATCAAAGTCAAGGCATCAGCAGGTCTGGGCTATTATCTGTGAGAGGATCTGCTTCTAGGTTTGTTCAGGTTATTGGCAGAATTCAGTTCTGTGGCTGCTGGCTGTCAGCCAGAGGCCACGCTCCACTCTTGAAGCGGGCATTCCTTAGCCCAGGATGAGATTTCCCTTTGTGCTTGTTATCTCTTGCCTTCCCCTTCTGTCTCATCTCTCTGACTTCCTCTTCTTTCCTCCCTTTCTGCTTTTCAGAGCTCATGTGATTGCATTGGACCTACCAGCATACTCTGGGAAAATCTCAACATGTTGATATAGCATAGGACATAAGACATGGACATATATGGGGAACCATTTTTCTGCCTACCACAAATCCTACGTACCTGTAAATGTATATGATTTATCATAACGCAGAGCATGGCATTTGACATAGAAAGGCATGTGTGTAGATCCCCCCTCCCCGCTCCTGGGATGCCACAAAATTTGGTAGATAGGTTCCTAAGAAATGGAGTTAATGAAATTGGGGATGGCATGACCTCAGACAATTTAAAATAATGGTATTCTCACTCCATTACTTTTGAGTGGTAGCACTCTACATTAACTCACTCATTTCTGTGGAGCAGAAGTGCTGATTGAATCAGATTTACAAAATGGACAGAAAAGAAGACTGTATTTTCTGGCAGACAGCTGCCAGCCCTAATAGATGGCTCTCCCTTTGGAGCTGTCCCTTACTTGTTTTTGGTTTTTTTTTTTTTAGTTTATTTAATTATTTTGAGAAAGATAGAGACACTATGAGTGGGTGAAGGGCAGAGAGAGAGAGGGAAAAAAGAGAATCCCGAACAGGCTTGACGCTGCCAGCTCAGAGCCTGACCTGGGGCTCAAACTCATGAAACTGTCAGATCATGACCTGAATTTCTATATGAAATTTTATGGCCAAAGATTGGAAAATCCTCTTTATTTTGTTCTTTTGGTTTTCTTTCTTTAAAAAAAATGTTTTTAACTTTATTATTGAGAGACAGAAGAGACAGACAATGAGCTTGGGAGGGGCAGAGAGAGGGGGAGGCACAGAATCTGAAGGAGGTTTCAGGCTGTGAGCTGTCAGTACATAGCCCAATGCAGGGCTTGAACTCACAAACTGAGATTATGACCTGAGCCTACATCGAATGTTTAACCGATTGAGCCACCCAGGCACCCTAATTTTGTTCTTTTTGTTTAGCCATCCTGGAAATGGTGTATTCACCTGGATACTGGATAATATTCATTATCAAATCAGTGTCGGAAATATTATAAAGGTTCTTCTGCTTCTGATTATTTTCAGTGAATGTTAGTTTATCAAAGGCATCAACTGTTTACCAACCTTATTTTGCTATGATCACATTCCCCTAGCCTGTGTGATGCCTAATTGACATGCATGGAAGCAGGGCTCTAGGGAGCACATGGGTCATGGTGGGTGAGAACACGGACCAAGTGAAGTTAAGGGTGCCAAAAAGTACAGGAGGATTCCTGGAGGCCAGGGAGGAGCCTGGCATCAACCCTGCTGGGGCTGATGCATGGAGCACATGCCTTGGAACCACTTGGGACACGAATGCACCCTTTTGAGGGATAGGAGGGATACGGGTTGTGACGAGTGAAGCTGGGTCAAAGGTTGAGACCTGACCGTGGATTATGGGCCAGGGACCCTGAAAAAGGATGGGGCCCAGGCCAGCAAGTGCCATATTTTATTTCTATGATGGAGAAGCCAAATCACCAAGAGCCTAGATTCACACAAATAGCTCCATGCCCTTAAGGCTCCTTCCACAGTGATCTCTTTGGAGCATCCGCTTCAATGATCATCGAAGACTTTAAGTTGCCCCTTAAGATGTGTGATTTCATAACAGATCAAAGGAACATCCATTTTTGGGCACTTATATTTGCAAGGCCCCACTCTGGGCATGGCAGCAGGGGGCTGCTGGGGTGGATAATAGAAAGATTGAACCATGTATCCTGACTGCAAAATCTTCATCGAATTGTTGGTGAAGATGCTGGAGGTTCTTATGTCTCATCAAGGTGCCTTCATGACTGTTTTATAATGGCTTGTTAAGAACAGGACATGGTCAGTCCTTAGTCCTGTGCTCTGATATCACAAGAGAAAGCAGACTTAGTGGCATTGAAGGAGAAATAGGTGAGACTATAGTAAGAACTTGACAGAAACAGTGAATTTCCAGGAAGATCATATTCTTATAAGTTGAACTTTCATTTATTAAAATACTTCCTGAATGTCCCTATCTCTGGCACTAGCATTTAATTGGCTCTCAACCCTATAGTCAAAACAACTCAGAGTCAATTTTGAGTCTTTAATTTTCTTACCCTTCCGAAGCTCCCCGGTCCTTTTTCTCCCTCCAAATGTCTCTCCAAACTACCCACCTCCACATGCTATGGCATCACTGTCCTAGTTTGGTTCCTCATTAGCCTGTGGCTGGTTTATAGAAATGCCTTCTAATGGTTCTTGTTACCTACACTTTCTACCAACTCCAGCCCTACTCCCGTTCTGCTGCCAATTATCCACCTGAAACAGAGACCTGATTATGTCACTTCCTTGCTTACAGTCTTTCAGAGACTTCTTGCTTGTGAGATGAAGCACCAAACTCAGCCTGGTATTTATGAGGCCCTTCATGGTCTGGCTCCGGCCCGGCCTTTCACTTCCATTGCCTGCCAGCTCTCGGGGCTCACGTCAGGCTTTACTCTGGCTGCCGCCTTTGCCAAGCACTCCTGAACGTTCTGTGCTCCCTCTCATTTCTTCTCCATCAAACTCCTAATCATCTTCCCAGACAGTCTTCTCTGGTTCATGTCTGCCCTCCTCTAGCACTCCTGCTTCCCTCACCAGTAATTAAATATGTGTTGTTTGTACTTCTGTGTGCTGCTAACAATAATGGCAGTGTTTGTTAATTGGCTGTATGGCCGGCTGTACTGGGCACCACAATTGCACTGTCTCAAACAGACTTCCACAGTGTATGATAGCAGAAACTATCCCTGAAGTTGGACTTTCTGGGGGAAATGCCTCTCAGCCTTTCTGAGTTCTGAGGCTTTCTTTTCTTCAAGCGTCTATAACCGTATCTGATCCATAATAATATGATTCTTAAAGGGTGTTTTTTTTGAGTGAGCGAATGAAAGAACAAATGCACGACTGTTAGAATTTACTAAAGGCTTAGCTGGGTTACACATCAAGTTTATATATTTATTGTCATGAAATACCATATGAATTTTTGTGTGTGTTAGGAACAGTGCATCCAGGAGATGGGATGGACTGAATGCAGAGATGAGCTCAATGCCTGTTGCCTCATTGTGTATCTCTATCAGTTAGGAGCGGCTACAAGTAATGACTGTGTGAAGGAATATGAAGATGGCGGTTGTTGTCATTGGTTAAGGAGCAGCAGCTCTAGAATTCTTTGTTTGCCTCCTGTGCATGTTTCCTCAGATCACAACATGACTACTGTAACTCCAGACATCACATCTACTTTTAAAGCATGGAGACAGAGAAAACAGGAGTGGTTCCAATTATATCTTTGACTTTTATAAGGAAAAAAGTGTTTCCTAACAGCTTCCGACAGACCTCTCCCTGCTTTTCATTGGCCAGAATCATGTTCTTGAGTCACTCTGGCTGTCAGGGACATCTGGAAAACGTAACCCACCTGGGATGAGGTACAGATCCACCTTGCGTGAGGTCAAGTTCTGTGGGCAGACTGTCCCAGCCACAGCATGATGCTGTTCTCAGGCAGTCAGACTGACTTCCTGCTTCAGGCACTGTCTTGTTATATCTGCGCATTTCCTATTGCCCAGCAAGAAAGGAGGTCCTCCAAATCCTAAGTGTTGGGGTGAGCAATATTTTGAAGATTCAGTAATGTTTGTGGGGGATATGAATGAGCCCTAATCATTAAGCAGTCCAGTTAAGCTCCGGGTTTCTTCCTCCTTAAAATGGGAATGATGACAATCACACCAGAAGGTTAAAGTCAGGATTCAGAGAAATAATGCACATTCACTCCGAACACTGGAGGCGTTCATTATCTTAGCTGTTGCTGTGATTCTCATTATTGTAGTTTTTGAAGTGTGCATTCTTTTTCTCCAGTGACTGTGGAAATTTAACAGTGAAAGATGGTGCCAGCAGACCTATCCTCTCCTCCCCGTTGTTAAATATATACGAATATTGAGTATTTGCTTATTGACTGCCAACATGTTTCTTTTTTTCTTCTAGAGGGATTTTGAACTTCCGTCTATTTTGTTGATTCACTAATCCTAAGCAAAATACCCAACAAGGGACTCGTAGTAAGAGTTGAGCCCACTGAAGTCAGTTGCCATTCATTTAACTCCATGTTGGCAAACTTTCTCTATGAAGAAGTAGATAGTGAATATTCTAGGCCTTAGGTAGGCTGCCTCGTCTCTGTTATTGTAACCTCAACAAGCCAAAGACGATATGTATACATTCTAATAAAACTTTATGGGCATTGAAATGTGAATTTCATGTAATTTTCATGAGTTATGAAGTATTATTCTTAGATTTTTAAAAATCCATTTAAAAATACGAAAACCACTCTTAGCTCGTGGTTCCATATGAAAATCCATGGCTAGGTGAATTTGAGCTGTGGGCCGTTGTTCACCACCCCTGGTGTTACTTAACGCCGCTGCCATGTTTTCTGTCATATTAGGTTAAAGTTTTCATTTATTCCGTCACCCCTGGAACCTACTTCCTAATTAAGTACTGTGGATTTTAATATTGCCAAGTGGAAATTTTAATGCACAAATTAGTAACTCCTATTACTGGAATGGTAGCACAAAATTCAAAAGCAATGACATTTATTTTATCTTCTGTAAGTAGATAATGTAGTTTTAAATAAAGATAACTCAGTATAATTGGAATGTTGTTACTTTATGAGGAAGTGAGAAGTAAAATCACCCCTCAACAGGTGGCAAGCGGGATTCGTCTGATTAGCCACAGCTCTGTCCACCTCATCTCTTGTGCTGTTAGGCTGGGCCTGTATCATTCAGGACTAAAATACCCTTGCATATGTGGTCACATGAAAAATCATGGTTTGCCTTGGAGAACTCCACCAGGAGTAAATAAATGCCAGCCTGATAGGTCGGGAATAAAAATGAGACCACGTTTGTTCCTTCTTTTTGTTCAATTTCTCTACTCTTCCAAACCAATTACGTGGGCCCCACCACCACGTCTGGGCAACAGCCTTGGAGTCTTGAAACTCATTATGTCAGGTTGAAAATGAGAGACAACAGCTGTCAGAGCCAGCATTTGATGCCTTTGACTTGTTTCCGTGTAGAAAAAAAATAAAGCGTGCTTACAAAGCGTCCAACTGAGAGGATTCACCATTTCTTAAGCTAAGGGTTCTGGGCAGCTCTCGGAGAGCATCGCTTTCCCCTAAGCTGTTCTGCACAAAACCATACCTGTTTTATTTTTCCAGTGTGTTTAATATCAATAGGGTACTGACACAAGGCAGCCACAGAATTTCTGAATAGGATATAGCAAGATTTGAAAAATAGCAGTGCTTTTGTGAAGATGTAAAGATATATCAATCTTTGCTTATTCTTCCATCTGTATTAGAGGAGGAAAGTGCATGTGTGATCTTACACGGTATTATAATAGGGAATTTGATGTTTCTTAGGTAGAGTGGGAGTTCCACATGGATCAAGTATGAAAGTAAGACTGACGGCAGTGGATGCATCCATTATCATTTTATTTATTTTTTGGCTTCTATCCTTTTTTAGTCATATATAGCTTTAGAACTTTTCTGCCCTCTTGGCCATAAGGCCTTTCCAAATCTCCGGCCAATGTGTTTAAGGGACCTGCCCCATTCAACCCTTGCTAACATTTCTTGAACACTACACCAGGCACTCCGAATCTTACCAGTTAATTCTTGCAGAAACCTTTTGTGATAATTATTATTCCCATTTTTAAGATGGGAGAACTGAGACAATGTCAGTGAATAATTTGCTGAAGTAAACAGAGGAGCCGGGTGTCAACCCCGGCTCCTAGTGACCATTTTCTGTGCTCTTAACCCCCACTGCCCTTAAATCTTCTATGCTTCTCTCTGAAGACAGCACTTCTCGGGGCACCTGGGTGGCTCAGTTGGTTAAGCATCTGACTTCTGCTCAGGTCATGATCTCATTGCTTGTGGGTTCGAATCTCATGTCAGGACTGAGTTGTCAGCTCAGAGCCTGGAGCCTGCTTTAGATTCTGTGTCCCTCTCTCGTTCTTCCCCTCACCCACTCATGCTCTCTCTCTCTCTTAAGAATAAATAAGACATTAAAAAAAAAGAGACAGCACTTGTCAAACTTTAGAATGTCTCAGAATCACGTGTAAGACTTAAAAACTTATGAACTCCCAAGTTTATGATTTAGTAGTTCTGGCTTGGGACCCAGGGATATGGATTTCTAATAAGTTCTCAGATGATGCTGATGTTTCTGCTTCTAGGCCCACACTTTGAGAACGACAGTTTAAGTTACCTCTCAAGCCAGTGATCACACTCTCTTTGTCTATTGTTTAATATCTGTGCAAAAGCTTTGAAGATATAACATGCTTCCTAAATGTAGAAAAGCTCTCTGTTCTTTAGAGCATTATCTGAGCCACGCAAGTGCCGTATATATATATATATATATATATATATATATATATATATATTGCATTCCCATATATATCTACATAAACACAAGTATAAATGGTTTGTTACTTCAAAGTTCTGTTTAAAGGCTTTCACTGCTTTGTACGGTTCACCTCTGCCAGGGGAGTATGAGGCATCCTCCTGGGATTGGCAGGTTAATCTCTGAAGGACCAAGCTGTTTTTTGGAAACAGCATAGTGAGGTGCAGGGCCCTGAGTGTGAATTCAGACTCAAAGAGATCACACTGAAGGGAGTTCATAGCCAGGAGCAAGTGGCTCCCAGAGAAGACTCCCGCTTCATGGGAACCCTGAGCTCCGGAGGGAGCAGGATGTGTGATCAAGATGCTTAAAAAGGGGGGCGCCTGGGTGGCTCAGTCAGCTGAGCGTCTGGCTTCAGCTCAGGTCATGATCTCACGGTTCGTGGGTTCGAGCCCCATGTCGGGCTCTGTACTGACACCTCAGGGCCTGGAGCCTGCTTCAGATTCTGTGTTTCCCTCTCTCTCTGACCCTCCCCTGCTCTCACTGTCTTTCTCTGTCTCTCAAAAATAAATTTAAAAAAACATTACAAAAATTAAATAAAAAGCTTAAAAAGGAATACACGGTATTCTAAAGGTAGGGGTGGGGGACAATGGTTAGGAAGAAACACTTTTGAATAAAGATGATTTTTCACAGGTGATGTTCAATGTGTGATAATAAGCATTCTTTTAGACTCTCTCTTCATGTATTTTTTATATTCAGTTATAGAATTCTAGAAATACTTGTGAGGTGGCAAAAAAAAAGGTGATTATGTGCCTCTTACTTTTCACTCTTGCTGCATACATTGAAAATATTAAGGGGGCGCCTGGCTGGCTCAGTTGGTTGAGCATCTGACTTCGGTTCAGGTCATGATCTCACAGCTTGTGAGTTGGAGCCCCACATCAGGCTCTGTGCGGACAGTTTGGAGCCTGGAGCCTGCTTTGGATTCTGTGTCTCCCTCTCTCTCTGCCCCTTCCTCGCTCATGCTCTGTCTCTCGCTCTCTCAAGGGTAAATATAACATTAAAAAAAAAAAAAAGAAAATATTAAGTGTCAGCCAAGGCAGACAAATATTTTGACTTTTTAAATTTATTTTTTATTGATTTCTTTATTAATTGGTGAAGTATACCTGACGTACAGTGTTATATCAGTTTCAGATGTACAATGTAATGACTCCACAATTCTGTGCTTGGTGCGGTGCTCGCCACGGTCAGTGTGGTTGCCGTCTGTCAGCGTACAAAGTTACTATAGTGTTATTGACTATATTCCGTATGCTGTGCATTCTATCCCCATGACTCATTTCATAACAGAGTTTATACCTTTTAATACCTTCGACTATTTCTCTCATTCCCCACAGCCCCCTCCCTTCTGGCAACTACCAGTTTTCTGTATTTAAGAGTCTATTTGTTTGTCTGGATTCCACAAATAAGTGAAATGATACGGTATTGGTCTTTGTCTATTTGACTTATTTTACTTAGCTTAATACCTTCTAAATTCATCTATGTTGTCACAAATAGCAAGATTTCACTCTTTCATGGCTGAGTAATATTCCACTGTGTGTGTGTGTGTGTGTGTGTGTGTGTGTGTGTGTGTGTGTACACTATATCGTCCTTAGTCATTCATCTGTTGATGGACTTTTAGGTTGCATCCATGTCCTGGCTATTGTAAATTATGCTGCAATAACCATAAGGGTGCATGTATCTTTCAAGTTAGTATTTTCATTTTCCCTGGGTAAATACCCAATAGTGGAATTATTGGATCGTATGGTAGTTCTGTTTTTAGTTTTTTGAGGAATCTCCACACCATTTTTCACAGTGGCTGCACCAGTTTACATTCCTACCAACAGTATAAGAAGGTTCCTTCCTTGCCAATACTTGTTATCTATTTATTTATGTTTGGGGTTTTTTTTTGTTTGTTTTGTTTTTAATACTAGCCATTCTGACAGTCTTGAGGTGATATCCCTTTGTGGTTCTGATTTGCATTTCCTTGATGATGAGTGATGTTAAGCATCTTTTCATGTGACTGTTGGCCATCTGGACATCTTTGGAAAAATGCCTACTGAGTCCTCATCTCCTTTTTAAAACAGATTATTATTATTATTATTATTATTATTATTATTTTGGTGTTGGGCTGTGGGAGTTCTTTGTATATTTTGGATATTAACCCCTTGTTGGATATTCCTTTGCAAATATCTTCTTCCATTTTGTAGGTTGTCTTTTGGTTTCATTCATGCTTTACTTTGCTGTGCAAAAGCTTTTTAGTTTGATGGTTTTGACTTTTGACACTTTACAGGTTTATGTTAAAATATCAGTCTTATTTCCTCAGTGTCTCCAGCATAGAGAATATAGTTAATAATGTTATAACAACTTCATGTGGTGACAGACGGAAACTGGATTATTGTGGTGAACATTTCATCATGTATATAAATATTGAGTCACTATGTTATATACTGAAACTAATACAATAGTGTATGTCACTTATTCTTCAATTGAAAACAATCAAAACTACTGTGTTAGGTGTATCGACATCTATTGAGCTCTTCCCAAGATGTCAGGGATTGTGGAAGGCACTGCCCTTAAACATATATTATGTTCTTTTCCTGTACTTAGGGTCTCATCCTAGAGGACTTGAGGTTTTATATAGGAGATTGTTAAAAACTTTTCCAGAGAAGACAGAATCTCAACTGAGTCTACAAAATACGTGAAAGTTGATATGGCACAAGAAGCATTTTTCATGTCTGTTTTCCATCCATTCAGCAGACATTTATTGAGCATCAACTAGGGGCTAGGTGCTCTTTCCACGTCTGGGATAAATACATTATAAACTGTGGCATCTGTCATTTTGAAGTTCAGAGTTTGTTGGAGGACAGAAGATTCCACCAATAATTACTCTATGCCCATCATAATATGAGACAGATAAAAAGGAAATGCAGCCCCCTATGACAGACAACATAGCACAGTGAGAGAATGACATAATCTCCGGGGACAGAAAAGCTCTGGCTCCAGCCGAGACCTAGAGGAAGGAGGAACAGTTGACTGGATCATAGATGAGAGAAGAGGTTCCAGAATGTGCAAAGCCTTAAGTCCTGAAAGAAATTAGTGCTTTGAGAGAAGTAAAAGGAGCCTGTGTTGCTAGAAGAAGAGGGGCCTGGGGCTGACTGGCAGGCAGGGCTGAACTGGGGATGGGGGTCAAAGAAAGCCAGGTACAGATTTTAAGGAGGATGAAAAATAAATGTGGTCAGCAATTCTCAGAGGCATTTTAGGCATGGGATTATCTGAAAGTTCTCTGTTTTTATTTTTTTCAGCTTTATTGAGATATAATTGACTTATAACATTCTGTAAGTTTAAGGTATACCACATGTTGATTATATATATTATAAATAAATATTTATTTATGTTAAAATATAAATATATAGCATATATTTATATATATTGTTTATATATAAATATCAATTTATGTGTACCACATTTGGTTTTATATATATATATAATTTAATATAAATATATTTTGTATATAATTAAATATATATTAAATAAATATAAATATTTATTATTATTTTATATTTATTATCTTAATAAAATATGTTATCTATTTAATATATAGAAATATTTATATATAAATGAAATTTATGAGTACAACATGTGTACTACATGTTGATTTTACATATATATTTATAAATAATTTATATAAAATATATTTTAATATAAACAAATATATTTGTATATAAACATATTTTGTATATAAAATGAATACATTTATTTCACTTGTCATACATATATGATAAGCAAAATGGTTACTACCATCACATTAGTAAACACCTTCATCTCATCACATAATTCTCATTTCTTTTTTGAAGTGAGAATATTTAAGATCTACTCTCTTAGCACCATTCAAGTGCATAACGCAGTATTATTAGCTAGGATCACCATGCTGAAAAGTTCTTTTTTAATCCAAATTTTGTTGCTATTGTTATTAATTTGGTTTCCTCTTGATAGAGAAGAACACTGTTCTGAAAATTAGAGCTTATCTCATCCATACTAATGGGAGCCGGCATCTTGCTCTACATCCCTTCCCATAGGATGTCCTGATGCTCCGGACGGCCCACCAACGTTTGAGAATCACTGGACCTAAATACTTTGTCACACAGAAGAGTCTCTGTTCACGTTTGTGAGCGAACAAACTGACAGATTGTTCTTGGATGGCTCAGTCGTCCCTGGGGCTCACAGGAGCCGCATTACTCAAGGAAGACTGCCCGTGTTAAAGTGAAATGCCCACCAGTGCCCTGGATACACTAGGCATCACTATTATAAATGTGGATAAAGTCACAGACACTTTGCAGGCATCTTTGACTCATACTTTTGAGTTCTGAACCCCAAGAGAACTTCACTATTTCAGGATCAAAACTACTGCTAAACATTAGGTAACACATTGTTGGAATCCAGTAGGACTGCACATTGTTATACGCATGTCATTACTGTGGCCAGGGCCCAGATAACCTGTGACTGTCATCACTTTCAGTCTATTTTATAAGGAGGTTTTTTTCTATCATGTTAAGTTTCCCTTTCAATTTTTAAAATGTTTTTATTTATTTTTGAGAGAGGAAGAAAGAGAGAGACAGAGCATGAGCAGGGGAGGGGCAGAGAGAGTGGCAAACGCCAGGCTCCAAGTTGTCAGCACAGAGCCCACCGTGGGTTTCAAACTTACAGACTGGGCTCAAACTCACGGACTGCTAGATCATGACCTGGGCTACAGTTGTCTGCTTAACCAAGAGAGCCACCCACGCACCTCTTAATTTTCCCTTTCAAAAGGGGATTGTATTCTGAACTGTCTAGAGGTATATTTTAGGACTAGGTTGAGGGATGAGATTTCCAACTTTCTCTCACACATTTTTGCCTTTCCTCATTTCTGTCTACACATTTGCATGGACATTGTTACATTACTCCACCAACTCCCTTGTGGGTGAAACTTCAAAGCCCTTAGAGTCTCCTTTCAAATTGGCACATGCCTTTGAATTTTAATTTTTATAATTTTCCCATGAAATACGTGAGTTTTTCCCCCTCATTTGGGCTGGATGCCCCTTTCAAATTAATATCAGACTAGTTCTGTCATTATAAAAAGCAAAGTGAATCAGAAGGAAATAGACCTCTTGGAACCCAGCTCATTCCTTTGTTCCCATTCTGTACATGCTCTGGAGAAGTGATCCTTTGGATGGGGATGCGTTACATCCATAAAAAGTGAATTTCCTATGAGAAGCTATAGTATACATAATCCAGGCTTCTTGAGGTTAAAGAATTTTAAGGAAAATAAATTGGTGCAGCCACTGTGTAAACAGTGTGGAGGTTCCTCAAAAAATCAAAAATAGGAATACCATGTGTGTGATCCAGTAATTCCACTACTATTTTCCCAAAGAAAATAAAAACATTACTTTGAAAAGGTATCTGCATTGCTACAGCAATATTTATAGTAGTCAAGATATTGAAACAATCTAAGTACACACACACACACACACACACACACACACACACACACACACACACACGAATATTACTCAGCCATGAAAAATGAGATTTTGCCATTTCCAACAATATGATGAACCCAGAGAGTATTGAGTCAGACTCCATAAGTCAGACTGAGAAGGACAAATATGAGTTCACTTAACACATAGAATGTAAAATACAAAACATATGAAAAACAAAAGATAGAAACAGACCCATAAACACAGAGAACTGGTGGTAAGGAGAAGGAGGATAGGGAGGCTGGCAAAATAGCTAAAGGGAAGAGGCTATATAGGCTTTCAGTTTGGGAATGTCCAAGTCATGGGGATGAAAGGTACAGCATAGAGAATATGGTCGATGGTATTGTCATAACGTGAAACTGTAACAGATGGTAGCAGCATGTGTGGTGTCCACAGCACAACATATAGAGTTGTCCAAGCCCTTTGTTGCACACCTGAACTAATGTAACATTGTATGTCAACTACACTTCGATATAAAAAGGGAGATTGGTACATATGAGTACATTAAAAATAATAAAGTTTTCATGTGTCAGTTATACCACAGTAAAGTTGGGGAAGAAGTTTTCTCATGCAAAATAAACATAAGCAACGTTAAAACACCAATTAGGAGAAAGTATTTGCAATAATACTCCTATTACTATTTTTTAATGTTTATAATTTTCTTGTTTTTAAGTTTATTTATTTTGTAAGAGAGAGGGTGCAAACACATGCAGACATGTGGTGGTGGAGAGAGGGGTAGAGAAGAGACAGGAGAGAGAGAAGAGAGAAGGAGAAAGAGAGAGAGAGAGAATCCCAAGCTGGATTCTGGGTTCCATCTCACAAGTCATGAGAGCATGACCTGAACCCAAATTAAGAATTGGGCACTTAGCTGACTGAGCCACTCAGGCACCCCTAACATGTATAATTTTCAAACATTAAGGAAATATTAATATGTGTGTTAATTTGGGGGGAAATGGAGAATATTTCTTTTCTATTATAAACTTAGATTATCAAATAAATTTCTTATAAAAGAAAAAAATGAAATGAAAAAAAATTTTAAAGAAAAAGCAAGATATTTTACAAAAGATTTCAAAATGATTTTTAAACATATCAAGATTTCAATTTCACTCTTAAGTAAGAGAAACGGAAACATCTCAGCCGTAATTCAAATATTCAAAATTTAACAGTTTAGTGTATCAGTAAGGTCTTGGGAAAATAGTCACTTTCATATCCTGATGGTGGAACTTTGAAGGCATCACCCCAACAGAGGAGAATATGCACACATATTACTCTCTCTATATATGCTTTTATTATTTGATATGTTAGTTACATATCTGTAAGTACACCTGAACCAACATCTTCCAACAATACAAAAACATATATATACAAGGTCATTCCCAACAGCAGCATGTGTAACTGCAAAATACTGACAATTATCTCAAGTGCCCATATAGGTGATTAGTTGAATCAACAATAGTATATGTACACAAACGGGGAACACAGTTCCTGTAAGGAGGATGAAGGGAGGTCTCTATGCACTGAATGGGGAATAATTATCAAGATGTATTTCAGCAGACAGAGCAAAGTAAAAGTGATTATGAATAATATGCTACCTTTGTGCAATAAACAAAGGAAAATAGAAAACATATGTACATCTGCTTATTTTTCCAAACAAAATAATAGAGGAAAAATAAATCAGAAACCCATCAAACTGGTTACCAATCTAGGATGGGCTACAGATGACAAGGGACAAGGGATGGAGAGACCCTTTAAAACCATTCCTTTTCCGGTATTTTTGACTTTTAGAATCATGTTAATATTCCACACATGAAAAACATAAAATTAAATCAGCAAGAATGGAAATAAGACACTAAAACTAAGTTTGGACAGAAATAAATCCCCCCCCCAACTGCATTTTAAATGACTAACAACACTGAAAAGGAAAGAAAACAAATCCAGGTAACTTTTAAACACAGTACTTTGACATATATCTTCAGTCTAGTGAAACAAATAGAAAAAAAAAAGAAATATCAAATCTTAAACTCTTTTTAGATAGTGTGATTTTTACAGAGGTATGGTTCTGAAACTATTGTACGTGGATTGTAGAACTGGGCAAATGAGTAAATGTGTTAATGATGGGATTAGGGTTCTCGCTGTGAAAGAAGGGAGATTAAAATACTGAAATATGAAAGCGTTATAAGTTTCCTGCTTTGTTTCAAAAATCGGTTTATTGTACTAGAAGACATCAGTGATTTGTCAAATTAAGAGACCCTTGGGACTGAATTAGTTTTTTTTCAGGGTATTGGTTCATAGGCTTGAATGAATAATGCCTTAGAGCCACCTAGAAGCCATATTTTGTTTGTTAAATACCATTTCCCACAAAAAGAACCAGAGTACTCTTTGAAGAAACCTCTAACTCCAGAGCTGGAACATCCGGTTAATGTAGAATGTGAGAAGATACATGCTCTGATTTAAAAAAAAAATCATGGAAATAAATAAAAATCAACTTTGTTATTACAAACTTAGTTGGGATGATATACCTCTTTCAATAGTACCTGTATTACTAACTACTTGTTTTTCTGTGAAGATTATCCATACATATTTTTTCATGAGTGTAATTGCCATCTGATACCATACAATGCTATTATAATACCACTGATTATATTTCTTAGACTGTATCTTTTAACCCCGTAACTTATATTAATACCCATATACTTTTAATAAGGTAAATTCTACATTTTTTCCAATTTCTGGGATCAGCCTATAGTAAGAAACTGTATTATGAAGTACTTGATTGTACCAGCTAATAAATATGGAGCAGAGGGGGTTAGAAAATCATTGCTTTGCAACCAAGTGAAGGTTGGTTCATACCAGAAGTATCAAAGAGAGAGGTCTTGAAGTATCTCCTTGAAGAATGCTTCTTAGGTACAAGGGAAAAAGCAGAATATGTAGTAGAGAAATGGACAGTACCCTGACGGGTGCCATAAGAAACATTATCCAAGAAGGTCAAGTACACATCATGTGCCCCCGATGTGATGTGCTGGAAAGAACACATTACTTACATAATATTGTGCCTAGAAATGTGTAACATGAATCTTTCTTATGAGGGACCACCTTCAAACCCTAAATACAGAACACTATAGAAAGTCACTGACCTTTATTTGTTAAAAAATGTCGATATCATGAAAGCCAAAGGAAGATTGAGGAATTGTTCTAGACTGAAGGAGACTAAGCACACAGGACAAATGTAATGATCCAGACGAGATTCTCCACTGGAGGAAAACAAAATGCTATAAAGGAGATTATTGGGACAGTATTGGGCAAATTGGGACAAATCTGAAATATGGACTATAGATTAGATAAAAATATTATGTATTTCTTGAAATTGATAAATCATTTGCTATGATTATAAAAGAATAACCACATTCTTAGAAAGTAAACACTGAAATATTAAGAGTTCTAACATACACAATCTACCTTAAGTAAAAATTATAAATAATAAAAATATATAATTTTCTCAAATGAAAAAAATAAATAACACATACATGTGGATAATAGAGCAAATGAAAATGCCAAAGAAAACTTTGTATATACACTTCTTTGTATTATTCTTGTAAATTCCTAGAGATTTAAAATGATTTCAGATAAAAGAAATAAAAAGACTGTATTTCACTGGAAGAAATAAATAGTAAGACAAGCCAAGGAACCTGAAATAATAGAGGAAGAAGGAGAGGCGTGTGCTACCAGTATTGAATCTCATTAGAAAGTTCTAAAGTATTAGTCTTGTACTACTCCAAGGATTGATGAATAGTTCAAAGAAAGAGATCTAAAGGCCCCAAAAGAGACACTAGAAATACAAAATGTTAAAGTTGGAATTTCTGTCGTTTGGCAAAAGGCTCATATTTCCAATAAGTAATGCTGGAACAATTTTATAACAATTTGAGAAAAAAAATCAAAGTAAATCTTTATCTCATAAAATAACCAAAACATCCGTCAGATACAAATAAGTAAGCAGACACAAATGAAAACGCACACACATGCAATGGAAGAAAAATGCCAAAGAATAACCCTCTAACTTAAGAATAATCAGTGCCTTTTAAAGAATAAAGACAAAGGATAAAACTCTTAAGGAGAATGTTAATCTGACATAGAAATGAGAAATGGAAATAAAAATAAGGCAAATAAAAATTAAAAAAAAACATATCAGTTATGGCCAATAAAAGTTTAACCAAAATGGATATAATTTCCCATTACTAAATTCACAAAAATTTAAAAGAAAAACTGGGAGTGTCCCTCTTCTAACAAACTGATGCAAGGATAATTTGACACAAAGTCTCCTGAGTAAAATTTGATGATATATTGTTTATTAATAGCTGTAAATTTTTTATTTTTTTAAATTTTAATGTTTATTTTTTAGAGATACAGAGAGAGAGGGAGACACAGAACCTGAAGCAGGCTCCAGGCTCTGAGCTGTCAACACAGAGCCTGATGCGGGGCTCGAACCCATGAACTGTGAAATCATAACTTGAGCCGAAGTCTAATGCTTTACTGAAAAGCCACCCAGGCACCCCAATAGCCTTAAATTTTTCTTATCTCATTTTTATTTTAAATCAAACATGAAGGAAGACAGCACCATGTGGAACACATATAAATGTCTGGGTATACGGCAATGGAAAAACACTGCATGGCCATAGATATGAGAGGATGCTGTGAAGCCATTAAAAATGAAGTGTTGATGATCTTTTGTCAACTACAAGTATAGAACTCTTTCTCTTTAGATAATAGGTAGATAGATATAATCTATACCCTGTTGATGTAAAAATGATTATCTGCTAAAATAGTATGTAACATCTGGAAAACCATGCTAAAAGGAGCCAATAGAAAACAGATACAAACATATAATTAATAGTGAAATATGTACAGTTTTTATGACATACACAGTTGATAGTGATATCTCTCTCGTTCCTCAAGCTCCACCTCCTTGTAAGGCTAAATATATTTGAGAGGAATTTTTTTTTTTGTATTTACAATCAGAATGGAACCTATCCAGGGATAGAACTAATTATAAATAGGGGCAGTATTTTCAAAGTTATTGATGTGTTTTTGTCTTTTGCCTTCCTGTGTTTTTGTCTTTTGCCTTCCTGTATGTGACCTTGGTCCAAAGTAAGTACCTGGCAAAAAATCCATATTTACAAAATAATATATAGATAAGGATCTATTATTCATGTTTTACATTTAAAAATAGAATTATGGGGGCGCCTGGGTGGCTCAGTTGGTTAAGCCTCTGGCTTCAGCTCAGGTCATGATCTCACAGTTTGTGGGTTCGAGCCCCACATCAGGTTCTGTGCTGACAGCTAGCTCAGAGCCTGGAGCCCGCTTCAGATTCTGTTTCTCCCTCTCTCTCTGATCCTCCCCGGCTTATACTGTCTCTATCTCTCAAAAATAAATAAAAAACATTAAAAAAATAAAAATAGAATTATGCATGGGGGAAACTAGGTGACTCAGTTGGTTGAGCATCCAACTCTTGATTTCTGCTCAGGTCATGATCCCAGGGTTGTGGGATGGAGCCCCACATTGGGCTCTGTGCTGAGCATAGTGCCTGCTTGAGATCTCTCTCTCTCCCTCTGCCTCTCTCCCCTGCTTGCATGCTCTCACTCTCTAAAACAAACAAATAAATAAATAGAACTATGCAGATGAGTTCTCACTGAAAGTATCAAACATCACATCCAGGGAACTCAACTTAAACATGCCCTCATGGCATGGAGCAGGGTTGGCACCTCTTCTTTAAAGGTACAGGTAGTGGGTATTTTGGTTTATAGGACACAGTCTCTGATGTAGCTATTCAATTCTGCACCTTGAAATGTGGAGGTATTTTACGTAAGTTGAGATCCATGCAGGGTGGAGAGGCAGAGGGCTCTGGCATTCCTACCCAATATGATACACTTGTAAGAGGTCCCTGGCAATTTCCCTCTCAAATACTAAAATGTAATTAGATGATATTGAATATGTGGCTTCTTGTGCTCGGAGGGAAGTTTTAGCATACCAACTCAAAGCACCTTCAATTATTGAGTGGCATGGACTGCCAGTTGACAGTGAGAGGACAAAGCGCCTTCTCTATCAGGCAGGGGTGAGTTGATAGGCAGCATGCAGACTTGAGGGTCTTTAGCAAATACGAGCCCACATGGGCCCATCCAGCTATAAAGGCTTTTGAAATCTTTACCAAGGCAAGGAAGACTAGGATACAAATTATTCTAATCAAAGACTCTAACGCCAAGCCTAGGTGACTCTAACACTAAGCCCATCACAGCACATTTAGTATAGGAAGAATTCTGGCTTAGAGAGGAAAGGAATAGAGGACTTACTTCTACTTGACCTAATCTTCATTCAGTCACCTAAGCCACTGTTACTCAAAGTGTCATCCATGGACCTGTAGCATCATCTGGGGGCTTGTGAGAAATGCACCATCTTAGGCTTGCCCCACACCTACTGACCTATTTAATGCATTTGAGCAAGATCCCAGGTAATTTGTAAGCATCTTAAAAGTTGAGTACTCAAGAGGGCATACCCTCGACTTCTACCTCCTGGCACTCTTGCAGAAAGAGAAATGTGGGACAGGGTGATGAGATACAGAATACTGTAGCTCAGGAATGATCAGAGCAATTACTGGTTAGCTGGGGAAATTGTTAACTAAATGTCTAATCTGATTTAAAACCTTGGCCATAGTTTGAAGAATCTATTCATGCCCACATATCTGCGTGTTCTTCCAGGGTTGGTGTGTCATCAAGAAAGGCACAGAGTACGGTGGGGCACGTGCAGGTCAGGTCATTAGAAAGATCAGGGGAGGTGAGCAAGACCTTGCACAATACTGATCTTGTGCACATCACTGAATCCCCTGGGGAAGCCTGAGCGAAGGCTGGATTTGCTTAGCAACTCAGAGCCATAAGAGCGTGGCACTGGGGGAAAGTTAACTCTCCCTTCTGTATCCCAAGGGACATTTACAAAAGGAGACCATGGAAATCAAATGGAGGCTCTCACTTGAACAAGATCTAGGTTCCAATTCTTGCTCCAGTGTTTATGAGCCTTGTGACCAAAGCACAAGTCACGGGAGCTGTCTCAGCCACAGTTTCCTGCTCTGTGTGTGTGTGGGTAATACAAATCCACACACCATAGTCCTGATTCTGAAATCAAAAGCTCTAAAAAATTAAAGGTTTTCAGAACGTATTTGGTAGCAAACATGACATGAACTCATCTAAATGTATAATGTGACCTGAACCAACATGGGACCAAAGATAGCCTTCATTTATTCCATTTACGTTATGTTTCACATATTTTGTTAACATCAAAAAAGTACATGTTTGATGTACATGTTTCTAAATAAAGAAACAAACCTAAGTTTTGAAACACATCTGGCTTGAATGATTTGGATAAGTGATTGAAGATTGCGAGGCATTATAGGCATTTAATTTGTGAAGTGTCTAGTTCAATGTCTAGATTAGACTAGATACCCAAAGTAACAAGTTAATTTCCTTCTCTCCCTTTCTTCATTCCTAAATATCTTACTTAAAAAAGAAAGAAAAAAAGCCACCATGGAAGAGATGCATAAATATGGTTATTTTAAATCATTACACTTTTAATGGATTTCTCTAAGGTATAAAGGGTAACCGTGATTCTGTTTGGTAAAGAACTGAAACACAGCAAAATGAAACCATGTGAATGAGCTATCAACATAAAACCAGCCTGAACAATATGTATCATGAGTAGCATTTTCTGGAAAGGGCAGTAACGAGTGGTAGTTAAGAACCTGAGATTTGGCATCATCAACTCTGGGGTCAAGTCCGGGCTTTGTTTCAGACCCTCTCCATGAAATTGCATGTTACTTGGATAACTAGGTTAACTTCACAGAGCCTCAGTTGTCTAAACCTAAACCTAAAATAGTTATTCAATCTCAACCTCCATTCCAAGTTTATGCCAAAGATTAAATGACATGATGTATGTGGAGCACCATGCACAGTGCCTGTCAAATTCCCATTTGGTAATAGTAATAACTTAATAATTGAAGCAATTATTATTCCAGATTAAAGCTACAGTTGACTAGATACTAAATCACCTAGATTCATTAGACATCAAAAGTCTGAAAACTTATTTCAGTTCCACATTTGATTATGCATTCAGTAAAAATATATTTAAAGTTAATTTATACATTAATTGGGTTTGAACATGAACAAACAGGTAGTAAGAGCTGTCTAACGTGTTTTGACATGCTAACAGCTACAGGGCATATTCTCACACTAAATTATAATATTGTAAATATTTAGTTTGTCAAAAGCCACAAAATAATTACTGTATGAGACTTCTAACTGCTAAGTCTTAACCTGAAGATTAATATGCTGTGTAATATACAGAGAATCTAATTGCTACTGTATGTAGAATTTCTACAACACCCCCAAAGTTATGGTAAGTACCATTAATTCACTCCATCTGAACTTAAGGAAAATTAAGAAACCATTGATGCACAGTTGATTTTACACATTAGCACATTTTAATTAAATCTCTCAGAGTCTATAATAATATATGTGGGTCTCATTAGCTAACTCATCAAGCTTCTAAGTGGACCAATGAGTAAAATATTTGAACTTCAGCAAAGCAACATCATTAAAGAGGTAAATTTGCCAAAACTCGTTTGAGTCGATCAGGAAAACTGCCCTTTTAGTCTGTGCTGATTCGTGGCTTTCTGCAAATAGGCATTCCTAGAGAAGCATGAGGGTATTCATTTCAAAGGTAACAGGTTAATAATTTAGACAGTTGTTAGCCTACAAGTAGACTGTGATACAAAAGTTCAAAGAGGTATCAGAGCCATATTTCAGAGGATAGACTGGGCCAGTTCAAGAGAGCAATAAAAGCCTGCCAAGGAGAAGCTGAAACTTCTTAAAGATCTATGTCAAAGATAAGAGTCTGAAGGAGCAAGTGAATTATTGGCAGTATCCGGACCAACCATAACCTGCTTATTCCTTTATTCAAATAGTTATTGTGTCTCTAATGTGTGCAGAACACTGTGCTAGCAATGAATATTCAGGCAGTCTGACAGGGCATAGGAGACCAAGGAGGCAAAGAACAGAAGGATTAACATCCCCAAAGCTCTGATCTAGGAGACCTAGGACTAAATTCAGTCATTAGTAATCCAGCAGCAGGGCAATAGGCTGAGCCACCTAGCTAAGATCTCACATGGATGCAAGTAAGTATAATAGCAGAGATCAACCTAAGTCAGCATCTCAGCTCTGGGGACTGGCGGGTTGACAGGCAATTTGACAAGGCATTGCAATTTGTGAACTTGATTGTTAGGATCCCACAGGATCATTTTACTTATGAAAAAGTCTACAAACATAAATATCCCATGATAAAACTCATGTCGTAATCTAGCGATGGTGTTAAAGAACCTTCCCTTTGTTTATAAGTGCTTTATAGGTAGGGGACGGTATGTGGTATCAGGGGACACATCTCCTTCTTCCTGAACAGGCCTGAAAGTGGGGTTGAGGACATCTCTTCCTTTCCTCCAGTCACTGGTCAAGATCCAATAGCTACAAGACTTTCTAGCTGATCTCACACCTGCCCTTCATTCCAACATCCTTATTAGCTCCAAAGATGGTATAAATATAGGTTCCAAAATGTTAAAAACATGATTCGAATATATATAAACATAGAATTAACATATATGAAAGGTGTTATTACCTCATCAATGACAGGACAAGCAAGATGGTTACTAGGGGTTGTTTCCCCCCAAATGATATGTGGAACTCCAAATGCCAGGTACTTCAGGATGTAAACTTCCTGGGAAACAGGGTCATTGCAGATGTAATGAGTTAAAGTGAAACCATTCTGGAGTAGAGTGAGTCCTTAATGCACAGTGACTACCCTCCTTATAAGACAATCTGAAGGCACAGGCAAATGCCAAATGACAATGGAGGCAAAGATCAGAATAAGACGCTTAAGCCAAGAAACACAAAAGACTGCTGTGTAACCCCTAGAAGCCAACAAGAGACAAGGAAGGCCACCCTCAACAGATTTCAGAGGGAGCATGACTCTGCCGACACTTTTATTTGAGATGAGGAGACATGACTTTGGAATCCAGATCATGACCATTCTCCTCTTCTCCAGTTCTGGTGCCTTAAGCCACCAAAGTTGTGGTCATTCATTTTGGCAGCTCTAGGAAACTACCCATTGGGTGAGCTGGCTCAAATAGCATTCGAGAAATTGGGTATCTACTGTCATTTTGGAAAAACAAATCTTGGAATAACATTGTTAATGACACAAAACTGGTTTATCTCCTAGAGAGCAGCCAAATCATTACCTTGGGGGAGAGAAACTCTCTCTCCTGGAAAAACGTCTACAAGTTATCACATAACACCATGAAACCTGAGCTTTTAATCAAATGTGCATGGTAAGTCAAACAAAAGTACATTCCCTTAGATAATTCAAAAGCCCATGGGTAGCCCATTAAATAATGATCCAATATGACATATTAAAAGGACTTATTCCCCACTTCCAGCCCTGTTGCATGATCCCCAAGATTTATATCTTTTTTTTTTTGACAAGTCCCTTTCTTGTCTGTCCACTTGAATTTGTTGTTTTATTATCATGCTTACCTGGCCACGCCCTTCCTACTTGCCCACTGTTTGCAGATGAAGTTTTTCATTCTACCACCTCTAGAAGTCTATTCTTGTCCCAGTTCTGATAATAATCAAGCTCTTCCCATTTTAATACACCAGCGCCTCAATGACTCTGTTCCACTAAGCCAGACTAGAGGCTCAGTGAGATGCGGCTCACTTCAGTAGAAAACAAAAAGTTCTTCTGACAAAATCTCGAAGGAGGTTCAGACAACTTTAATATCAAAAGGTAACTCCTTTGTTCTTTGATGTACTAGAAAGAAGAAATGAAATATTTTCCCTCACCTCCTAGGAGGATATGAAGATTAAGCTCACCTGTTTTCTAAGAAAGGAGACAGAGATCCTACCTTGCTAAGAATTTGGACTCAAGGTTTAATAGGCCAGAAAGGTCTTCGTGAAAGAGGAGGAAATGGAAGTGGGGTGTAATCAGCCTCTGTACCACCACCTAGCTCCCCAGCCCAACCTCACCTTCATCACAGAGAAGCCCGCAGCACCCCCCCCCAAAGTGCCTCCTCTCTCTTGCCTCCATGCTATGCATATGCTGCTCCCTCCATTTGGAATACCTTCCTCCCTCCCCCTCAAGACTCTGGCCCCTTTTCAGAAGCGTTTCTCAGAAGGATTGCCAAGAGAACTTCCCAAGCAGAATGGAGCTGGTGGTACAGAACTGAAGCAGGGTCTGGAGGTCTCCTGCCCTTCTAAGGGTCAACACTTCAGTTATAAGATTGGTGGAGGGAGGGTAGGGGATTTGAGGAAAGAGATTGGGCAGTGGAAGGGGCACTTAAAGGGAGTGAGTTCTTCCAATAGAGGCTATTGATTGATTAACTCTTTCAATAGATATAAACATGTACAGCTGGATCATATACGCCTGCGAAGTATCAGCCCTGAAAGAGATAATGGTTGAACAGAAAGAGGAAAAAAAAAAAAAACGACTTGGTGAAACTAAGAAGGAGAAAAGCACAGCCCTCCTGGCTTCCTCCAGGACAGCCATGAATCCAAGAAAGGGTTCAGAGCCGTTGACTGTGGGGAGGGGTCAGAACTCCCCCCCCCCCCCGCCAATCCATATCATTCTGGTGGTTGGACAGTGCAAGTTGGAGAACAGCTCAGTGGAAAATGTTAAATGAGACCATAGTATAGATTTCCATTTTAAAACTTAAAATAGAATTCATTCATTTATCATTCCCTTCCCCCCACCAAGTGGATGCAACCCAAACTGAAGGGTGAAAACCTGGAATACAAGTTTGTTTTATCTTGGGGTGGTCGAAGATAGGGAGACTGATTTCTCCTTTCTAGCATCAAGTGAACAGAACAAAATTTTTTCTGGCTCCCAGCTATGGTAAATGATTAGATACATGGCCTGGCTCAGTAAAGTGGTGCAGTTTCATTTCCTGAAAGGAAGAGAGGTTTAAATCCACCAGACAACTCATTTGTAACAAGCTTGCAAGTGCCTGTGAGAATGCAGTAACTATCAGCCCTGCTGGAACAAGTCAGTGAATGAAAGAAAGGCTTTTGACCTCCAATGAAAAAAAAATTAAAGGGATTTGTCACTTTGATTTTGGTTCTGAATTCAAAATCAATGCCAAGATAGAAAATACCATAATGCATAGAAATGCTGCTGGTGACCTTCTTTAGAAAATGGGGTGAAATATTAACAGTCACTGGATGAACTTGGGTCCTACACACAATCAATAGGGATCCTTCATTCCAACAACAACAACAGCAACATAATAATAGCAGCTCACATTGATTGAATGTACGCTCTATGCTAGAGATGTGCTAAGGGATAAATCTGCACGCCCTGAAATTCATCTTCACGAGAGCTACCCTAAGTTCTTATCATCCCTCCCCTGGTTTGCAGAGAAGGAAAGCACAGCTATGAGAGGTTCCATAACCTGCCATCAATAAATGGAGAAGCTGGAATTCAAACCCAGGCCCATCTGACACTAGAGCCCATGACGTTAAACACGATAGTGCTGTCATATCACTTAATAGCCCAGAAGGAAAAAAAAATAGAGTGCCTAGGTGGCTCAGTCAGTTAAGTGTCCAACTCTTTTATTTCAGCTCAGGTCATGTTCTCATGGTTCGTGGTCTCAAGCCCCAAGTCAGTTTCCAGCACAGAGCCTGCTTAGAGGTTCTCCTCCTCTCTCCTTCTCTCTCTGCCCCTCCCCTGCTTGTGCTCTCATGCTCAAAATAAATATGGAAGGAGGGGCACCCAATAATGCATCCTGGACTCTGAGTCCAAGAGACTTTGTGAACCAGAGAAGCTGCCCCTGGGCATTAAAACAAACAAACAATAAACAACAACCACAGCAAAAATAGCAACCAGAAAAAAATGGGAGGTTATTCTTGAAAGCTGCCTAACTTTTATTTTAGTGTGATTTGATTTCTTTCTTTGAGATCTTTCTTAATTCTGTTAGAATACCTTCTCTGAAATATAGACTAGGCTGAAACTGCCCTAATGCGAGCTAGAAAGCAAAATCAATCAGAAGGCCATTAGAAGAAGAATGAAGGGCAAGTGGCTGAACACAGCCATTGCCAAGTGAATATCAGGATCCTTCTCAAGTGTTTCAGATGTCTTCAGTGTCAGTTGCTTCCTGAAATGCTGTAACTCTGGAGTCAATTTCCCATTATCTACCTGTGAATTCCCCACTCTGCAGATTTATCTTGAGGCCTTTGAAGCTTTATACCTAAAATGGCTCCAGTCTCTATGTAACTGAATTTGGAGCTGTGGCTCCCACCTGCCAGTGAGGGCTCACCCCTGGATGGAATGCCAGCTCACTGGGCTGTGCTTCCTTCCCCTGAAACCCCAATTCTTTCCTAGCTCCAAAACAATAGCCTTTCTTTTATCTCAGTATAGGTGACTGCATGAGTCAGGAGGGGGCTTCCCCAGAAGGGGAAGTAGGAATGGGCACAGTCTGGGAAACGGGGATTGATTCAATTTGGCTAGAGCCAAGAACGTATGTATTTTGGTATAAGAGGAGGATTCCCTCACCCAGCTTGCAGAGCATTTATATTACATAAAAATGGATGAAACTCCTCTGAAAAGGTTGCATGACAGAAAAGTATAAAAGAAGATCAGACACCAAACTTTGCTTTACATAAATGTTGTTATCTGTCTTTCCTATTAAAACTGTCACGGAGAACTTGAAGGACCTTGATCTTTCTACTGATGCTGATCTGGGCATGAGTTGAGGGTCCATCACTCACTGGCCAGTTGACCTTCGGCAGATTACTACTTCTTTCTACCACTTTCTCAGTGTGCAACAGGGACAGTGATAGTCCTGATCTTATGGTTGTTGTGATTATACAAGCACCTCATGTAAGACTAGGAGCACAGTAGTTGTTGAGTTAATTGGAGGGCTCACCGTTATCATGATCATTAATAGCAGTAATAGCATCAGGATTCCTAGTGGTAGAAGCGGTTTTGCGGGTGATGGTGGTAGTAGGAGTAGAAGAAGTATTACCAGGGTAGCAGGAGGGCCGTTACAGCAGGGAGCAACTTAGAAGTGTTGAATACATTTTAAATAAGAGTTACCCCCAAAACACAAATATTATGTTTAAGAACTACACATATTTGTGTATCTTTAAAATATGTTTTGCCTCTAGCTATGAATATCAAATAACATCTCACCCCAAAATAAGAACTGGCATAACTAATTAAGATGCTTTCCATTATTCTTTGAAGATACTAATTCAAGAGAATTGCTTAATCTTCCTCTTTCTTAATCTATTTAAGCATGCAAAACATAAATGGACTTTCCTGAGACCCTAATAACATGAAATAGAAGATAAGGCCACTTGCTTTCAAATTAAAACAAAATCTATGTTTCTATCTTTGTTCCTAAGATAGTGACTAATGGAATCCTAACACTTTGATCTTCCACTTGAAAAATATCAAAACGTCTTTACTATGCAAATCAAGACAAGAGCTTGTGGAGTCATCTGCAGCAGGTTTCCCCCCTTACAATAGTAATTGGAAAATCTGTGGGGCCCTGAGGACCATTATTTTAAAAATAATTCTACCTCTAACAAAAATCCACTAACTTATCCTTAGTCACATTCCAAAATGAAATTTAGATATTAAATAGTATTGATCTCAATTCAGAAGCTTCTTTGACCCCCTCTATATCAATCCCACTGACTTGGAATGAGAATTGGGGGAAATCATTAAGTCATTTATCTTGTCAAAAATCTTGGCAATCTGCCCAGATGTATCAAACACTGGACAAGGCTACTTTTAGTCCAGATTTTTACAGGGTAACTGACTTCCCATAAACCCTTCAGCCAGTCTCTGCCCAGGTCAGACAGCTCTGGGGAGGAGGGAAAGGGAATTTGAAAATACACATCATCAGAACTGATGACACGGACCTTTTAAGATGGAGGGAATGGGGAGGGGGGGCATCATAGTTCCTTCCAAGTGATGTGATGACCTCCAAAACCCTTGTTCACACTTCCTGGGGTTCTCAACACGTAACTCCTTTTTCCATTCAGCAAACACTCAGGTAGCTTTTATCTTGTGCCAGGGATGCTACTAGCTGCTGGATGACGGTGATGAACCCACACAAAAGAAGCCCTGTAGAGCTTATAGGCTATTAGGGGAGACAGGAAGTAAATAATCGATTGTGCAAATAAATACATAAGTGTATATTATAATACCTACTAGGAGGAAAATAATAACATAGTGCTGTGAAAAGGGAGAATAGGGAAACTGATTACAGAAGAGGAAATGACTTTCAAGCTAAATTATGGGGTAAGTGGGATTCAGCCAGGAAGGAAAAGCATTCTGGGCAGAAGGAACCTATATGGCAAAAGATTGGAAGTCAGGAGCAGTAGCTTCAGTGATTCCACAGGGATGATATCACCCCATGATTTCAGTGTTTGGGTGCAGACTCTTCTGCTGAACTTTGTCATGGCAAAGACGGTGGGAGTTTATACTAAGTGCAATGGAATGATTTTAAGCAGGAAGGTAACATAAGTGAAATAAACATAATTAAAATCTAACGAAGGTGTACAAGAGTGCCCCATTTGTTTTTGTTTTCTTGGAAAATCTTTAGGATTCAGATTTTCCTCTTGTTTAGGGTGGTCTAAGGCCATTTTTAATCAAGAGAAGTTCCCTATATCTCCTGCAGAATTGACCAAGGGGGTTGTTAAAAATGCAGAACCTCACTGCAGACCTACTGAATCAGAACCTTTGGGTCCGAGTCTAGGAGTCTGCTTCTTCAAGTATTCTTATTCTAGTGTCCTGTGCCTCAGCATGGGTGCAGCAGGTGCACCACAGGGCTGGCAGAGAGGAGTTAATGGGAAGCTGGGCGTATTTAGGGCAGACTAGCAACACAGCGCTGACATGGCAGAGACCAGACAAGTACTAGAAGAGGGTCCTGAATGGGAGAGGTGCATCTCCTCAGTGAGCATGGAAGGAGCACAGGACATTTCATCCCCGAAGCACAACCTTTAGGAGACTGGTCTGTATCAGTTTTCTAGGGCAGCAATAAGCCAGTGCCACAGGTGGCGTGAAGAACGGAAAATTACTTTCTCACAGTTCTAGAGACTCGAAGTCCAAGATCAAGGTGTTTGCAGGGTTGGCTCCTCCGTAGGCCCCTCTCCTTGGCTCGTAGATGCCACCTTCTCCCCATGCCCTCACGCGGTTTTCCCTCCATGTGTGTCTGTGCCCTGATCTCTTCTTCTAATCAAGGTGCCACTCATATTGGATTAGAATCCAACCTAATTCTCCTCATTTTAACTAAATTAGCTCTTTCAGGACCCTGTCTCCAAATGCAATCCTATTCTTTAGTACTGGGGTCAGGATTTCAACAGAGGGATACGGGCGGGGGGGGGTCAGAGGGGCATAATTTTGCCCACAACACCATCTTACTCTTCTTTCACTTCATGGTCACCCCATACAGCAAGAGAATCTTCCTCCGTCTCTTTCAGTTTGGGGTCTCACTGTCTGGGAAACCAGTCATAGCTTCTGACTTAACTTAGGCTCCTCACAAGTACAGAGCTATAAAGAGCCTGCCAGGCAGCCTGGGGGTGTTTCTGGTCAGTGGACCCTAGGGGTCAGCCATGAGGATGGAACTCTGCCTGAGTCTCCATCCTCACGTATATGCATTTATGTGTTTCTATTTATATTCAAAGAAATCAGATGCTTCTGCTATTTCTTTACTAATAATCCTCTATCCTCAACTCAAGACATTGCACTTAAAAATACACTTGCTGGCCAAAGCAATATGTTTATATAATAGGAAAATAATACTCAGCTGAAGCAAATTAAATGTTCAATAATACCTCTTACAGAACATAAGTATTTGGAAATTGGATTGTCATTTACCAAAAAGTGTTTAAATGGAAGACATTAGGAGTTCAAAATTGAGAATGTGAGGTAAAGATACACTATTCAGACCCCAAGTTGTTCTCAACAATATGAAAGTAAATTCTACCATTTTCAGTGAGTTTATGGAATATAAAACCACATCTTTGTAACTAAAAATGAAATTTTAATTATTGACAAGATTTTGCAATTCAGCCTGGTCCCCCATAACACAGATTAGTCCCTATTTCTTGATTTAAAAAATGGTGACAAAAACCTTTTTCCCTGTTCAAGTGCATTTCATTTTGAAGATTTTGTTTTCTGATCATAAAGTAATTTATTTAAACATCTGTTTCAGATGTTTTATTCTAAATGCAGAACGTACTGGTCTTCTCCAGCCGCCACACGTAACCATTTATATGCCTGAGCTCCCACTCTGTGTCACTGGCATCCAGAAACAAGATGATGAGAAGAGAATTATGTCAAATTCCAACCAAGTAGTAGACCTGCAGTTTGCCCAAACAGCCCTCTCCTACTTTATTGTTCTACGTGACATCTAAATCATAGGCATCATTTGGAGGTTCCAGGGAAAAACAACAAGCTCCGAATGTCTGCATGAAAAGTAGCCCTTGCTGGATTCTGAGTCATCATCCCTGATCCAGTGGTTCTCAGAGTCTGGTCTCTGGATCAGTAGCCACATCAGTGCCTGGAAATTTATTAGAAATGCGAATTCGCAGGCTCCCCATCCCAGACTTTCTGAAATGGAAACTCTAGGGGTTGGGGGGAAGCCATCTGTGTTTCAATAAACCCTCCAGTAGAATCTGATTCCCATTCAAGTTTCAGACTGGTCTAGTCCAAAGTCAAAGCCCTAATGTTCCTCAAAGGTATATCTGGCACTGAGTATGGGGATGGGGTGGGAGTAAGGGGAGTGAGGAGAGATACAGAAAGGGAAGAGGGAAGGCAGAGTGTGACCCCAGTGAAGAAAACCAGTCAGGGCTCATTTTAAGCTTCAGGTACTGATGTCACTATGAGTACCTTTCTCTTATCTGTTTCATATAGGACTTTGTTGAAAATATACTTTATGCTAATTTTTTAATTTTTGTATTTAAACACCTTGTGACAGGCAGACTTCCTTTAGAACAGAGAAAAAGGTGCCTTGTGGTGTAGAGGGTCTCTGCTTAGCCTTGCTCTAGTGACATCCCTTTTCACAGGGATAAGGGAACACGCCAGCCGGGCGCCCAACACCATCCAGACTCTGCTCTGCCTTTGGTGTCCCAGAACTGCCTGCCCAAATATGCCATGTCCATTTCGCAGGCCTGCATTGCCAGCCTCTTGCCCAGGACCATGTTCTGGAAGACGGATTGTGCCACCTATGTGCACTGTAGTCCCAAGAAGTCATGTATCATAAATAATTTTTTAATTAAAAAATTTTTAAGTATTCTATATATTATCGTATTTTGACATCTTAAAAAAAAAACTTTCTGGCTGGAGGGAGACTGCTCTACTGAGGCAAGCCAGTTCACAAAGAAAACAAAGGGCCCAACCCTTGGCACACCTTTGACATGCAAACAAACCAAACAAACCAGTTTATACTCCAAACACCTCCTTATCTAACTCTTACACACTATGCCCTAAAACATCCCAGGGCCAGGTGCCAAGTGACTGGAGACCATGTCTATAGCTTAGAGGCCTCAGAAATTATTCAAAAGAGCCAGTCTTCAAACTGTTAACCCAGTTCTGGACCCTGCTTTGCCTTTCCTGAGAAAACTCCAATAAAGGCCATGGTTAGTCTAAGCTCTCCCTCTCATTCCCCTATTCTGCTTCCTGACCACCTTGGTGTTTCCCCTGTGGGCCTGCCTACCATGTGGTCTCTCCCTGTCTGTGCTCTGAGAGCATAATAAACCTTGCAAGCCTTACTCATAATCTCCGTGGTGCACCAACTTGACCTTGCAGTAGCTGACCCATGCATTCTTAAAACGGGGAACCAAATAGCCACTGTCTAGAGGGAAGGAGGTGCACAGGGTAACAGAACCTAGAAATGTTGCCTGGGGATACAAGGTCCCTCAAAGTGTGGGATGTGCCCACGCTGGAGAGAGCAGCCTGTGGCCCTGGGTTGAAGCAACACGAAAGTCTGTGATCCAGGCTCCAAACTCTAGGGAGTCCTAGAACCTTAAATTTAGACTTGGCCCTTCAAGTCATTGTATTTGTCAAGATAGAAAGAAGAGGTGTATTTGTCAACATAGAAAGATAAAACCAACTCTAACAGTTTGTTCACTTAACTTAGAACTTTAAATCTTTATACACTGCATTTGTACTGTTGCTTCAAGTGCGCAAAGGTTAAGAGATAAGCTGGTTACAGGGTAGGAAAAGTCAATGTGGTTTTTTTGGTTGGTTGCTTGTGATGAAATTAAAACTAAAATTTAAGTTACATTATTTTAGTTTTTAATTTGTGTGATAGTAGAAAGTTTTCCCATCTATCTTGAGGAAGAGTGAGTATGCAGAAGAATTAAAACATTCCTGCTTTCCACCTGTGCCATTTTACTTCTAAGGAAGAGTAAAACTACTTTTGTGTTGTCAGGATTTAAAGTCAAGTTCTAATGAATTAATCAGTTCTTCAGAGGACCCGTGTGGAATTCCATTATTGGGGCAGGAATTTTGTCTTGTTTACCACTGTATCCTTAGTGTCTTCCCAAGAGCCTGGCACAGAATATGTTCTTTTTTCCCCCCTCCTAATCAATCGTCATTCTTTTTCTTCTTCTTCTTATTCAGATCACTTTCAGGATATAACTGACAAGTAAAAACCTGTATATATACAATTCTTGAGCTTATGAATAAGTATACACCCTACACACCTGAAACCATCATTACCATCAAGGCCATAAACCTGTCCATCACCTCCAAAAGTTTCCATCTACCCCCTTATATTATTATTTGTGTGTATGTGGTAAGAACATTGAACATAAGATCTGCTTTCTTAGCAGATTCTAAGTATACAATACAGTATTGCTCCCTAGGTACTCTGTTGTATAGTGGTTCTCTAGAACTTACTTCTCCTGTATAACTGAATATCTGTACCCCTTCCCAAGTCCTAGAAACCACATTCTAGTCTATGTTTCTGAGTTTGATTATTTAAAAATTTTTAATGCTTTATATATTTTTCTGAGAGAGAGAGAGAGAGAACGAGCCAAGGAGGGGCAGAGAAAGAGGGAGACATGCAGGCTCCAGACCTTGAGCTGTCAGCACAGAGCCTGACATGGGCTCACAAACAAAACACACAAACCATAAGATCATGACATGAGCTGAAGTTGGACACTTAACCAACTGAGGTGCCAGGTGGCTCGAGTTTGATTATTTTAGATTCCACTGGGGCGCCTCAGTGGCTCAGTTGGTTAAACCTCTGACTTGGGCTCAGATCATGTTCGTTAGTTCAAGCCCCGCGCTGGGCTCTGTGCTGACAGCTCAGAGCCTGGAGCCTGCTACGGATTCTGTGTCTCCCTCTCTCTCTCTGCTCCTCCCCCTCTCATGCTCTGTCCCACTCTGTATCAAAACTAAATAAAACACTAAAAGTTAAAAAAAAATTAAACGTTAGATTCCACATAGTAGTAGTATTTGCATATGGATGAAAATAGCAGTGTTTCTTTCTCTTTTACAGCAAAATGATATTCCATTCTATATATATATCTTATTATTTTTATCTATACAGTGATAGACACTTAGGTCATTTTCATATCTTGGTTATTGTGAATAATATTGAAGATATCTCTTTGAGATCCAGACTTCAGTTCCTTTGGATACATACCCAGAAGTGGCATTGTTTAATCATGTAGTAGTTTAGTTTAATTTTTTGAGGGCCCACCATACGGTTTTCCACATGGTTGTATCAATTTATGTTCCCTTTTCTCCACATCTTTGCCAACACTTGTTATCTCTTGTTTCTGTTGTTGTTGTTGTTGTTAATAATAGTCATCCTGGGGCAACTGGGTGGCTCATTTGGTTAAGCGTCCAGCTTTGGCTCAGGTCATGATCTCATGGTTCATGGGTTCAAGCCCTATGTCGTGCTCTATGCTGACAGCTCAGAGCCTGGAGCCTGTTTCAGATTCTGTGTCTCCCTCTCTCTCTGACCCTCCCCTGCTCGTGCTGTCTCTGTTTCTCAAAAATAAATAAAAAATATAAAAAAAATAATAGTCATCGTAACAGATGTGAAATGATAGCTCATTGTCATTTTGATTTGTATTTCTCTGATGATTAATGATATTCTTGATAAATTAGTGATATCCTTGATAATTGTTTGTTGAATAAACAAAAGAAAAATCACTGAAGGAATCAGTTAAAAAAAAGTTCAATTTCCCAAGTTATATTAAGTGTACTTTAACAATCATTTATTGACCCCCTGTTGTATGCTGGGCAGGAGACACCCAGATATGGAGGGCACCAAACTCATCTATGAAGAATTCACAGTTTGGGGCGGGGACAAACACACAAACTGATGATTTCCACAGGAGAAGGCTAAGGCTCAGCTGTTCATCTTGTCTTTCCAGGGCAACTGTTTATTAGAGTTTTTGTATTTAAAATTCACTGAAAACCCTGTGGTGACATCTTCAAGGGACTAAGTGGGGAGGGCCACTGAATGTTGGCAAACCGGTCAGAGACACTAAGGTTTCTCTTATCCAGAAGAAATCTCCGTTCACTTGCTGATTTTGGGTGTGGGGCGAGAGTGTTTGTTGCAGGTGAAGCGCTCATAAAAACAGACGTGTCACATTTCTACGCACAGAACTTATTTCACATTCTCACTTACTTCATTTCAGAAGTTTAATCCCCAGCTGCAATAAGACAAGGTCACTGCTCAGACATTTCTTCTAATGAGATCATCAAAGAGAAACCAACAAAGAAGGTCTGCACTTTGTCTGTTTCACAGTCCTCTTCCGTTGTATGCCCTGTCGTTAGGAGATCCCAGCAAGGAAGTCGTAAACAGTGTGAGCTGGTGTTTTTACTAAGCTGTCTGCAAAATTCCAGGACTTAACAACCCTAATAGAAAGGCATTTTCCATACACTGGCTTGTCCACCACAGGTATTTTCCTGCATGAAACCCTGCGAGGTGCAGTTACCCAAAAGGCCAGACCTGCAATTTAAGGTCTTTAAGACGGATCAACACCACAGAGTAAGATGTGCCACCAACAGATGTTGAAATAAGTGGATCATGTTTTGCGGCAATGCCATCAATGAAAATTCTTCACATTTTTCTGATTACAATGTAAGCCAATAGAAGAATCCAGCAAGCAGAGGGAAATTGCCCTAGTCAGGAAATTTCTCAGGAAACACCCACACAGAATTTTAAATAAGCTTTGAATTCAACAAAAAATTGCCTTTTCCTAAATTACTTCCTTGCTGACAATGAAAGGTATTTTTAAAATTATGTTTAAAATCAGACTGTGTGTAGGTAATGTGACCAGATTTGTCAGGCCAGATGACATAGCTTATTAGCTGACATTGGAGTTCTACATTTGGCTTACCCCTGTTGATTTGCTAGAATGGAGAAAGTTTTACAAAGTTTGCTTATTATGTTAAACTGCAATAGCTTCATCACTTTATAAAATTATTATGCTTCACAGATCTTCATATTTATGAAAACATCCAGCATCTTCAATGCCTGAGGCAGTGACTGTCATCATAATACATAAGAAAATCTAGTCCTACCTAGAGACAGCCCCTGACGCATGAACACTCAGTGTTTATAAGTTCCCTTCTGATCCATGTATTCTCAGATTTTACATTTTTAAGTAATCTATACTGTGCATGGGCAGTAGGAAAGTTCAAATTCAATGTAAGACACTGTGAAACGGTTGACCTAACGGGGGGCAGGGGGGCTCGCTGTAATGGAACTGTAGCATCAACAATGGGAGCCTGGGTGGCTCTGTCAGCAAAGTATTCGACTCTTGGTTTCGGCTCAGGTCATCTCATAACTCATGAGTTCAAACCCCGTGTCAGCTCTGTACGGACAGCTCAGAGCCTGCTTGGGGTCTGTCTCCCTCTCTTTCTGCCTCTCCCCTGCTCACACTTTCTCTCTGTCTCAAAAATAAGTATAGAAACATTAAAAAAAAAAAAAGAAGATTCAACAACAAATTGCTAGTTTGAAGAGCACTTCTCCGTAGTGTCTCCAGATGTTACTCACGAAGGTAGATGCATTCTAGGTACCCATAATTAGGAATTACAATATTCTCCCCATGGGGAAATGTCTTCTAAGATCCAAACAAATGACATATATTTTGGAATAGTGTATGTGTATGTAGGCTGAAGACACATTCCAGTAATGTTAAGACTTCTTCATGAAGTATACACAGGGCCCTTCTGGCAGAAAGCGTAAACTCTCTGGTGAGAGCTGAGAGGACCCACTTGGAAGGAAAACAGGAGCAAGTTTCCATACAGTCCACTTTTTGTTGTTGTTGAAGTATCCATATTGAATGATGTGCTCCACAATGAAAAGATTCACTTATAGGAATGTTGCTCTGACTCCCAAATCAGGAGCCAAACAGGCTGATGACAAATATCCGAGGGATGCCAAAGTCACTCATGCACGTGTCCCACACTGAACAGCCAGATGCAGGATACCCCTCACACTCAGCATAGAATGCAGAAAATACCCTAGCCCTTTCACCACACTAAGAGTCAGCACAGAACAGTGACAAAGAACGAGATTCTAGGCTCCAGCCCTTGTTAGCTGTGTGACCTTCAGCTTTTTTAAAATTTATTTATTTATTTTGAAAGAGAGAGAGAGAGAGAGAGGATGCAGGGGAGGAGCAAAGAGAGAGAAAGAGAGAATCCCAAGCAGGTTCTGTGCTGTCAGCATGGAGCCCAACATTGGGCTCGAACCCACAAACCATGAGATCATGACCTGAGCCGAAATCAAGAGTTGAACTTTTAACTGACTTAGCTACCCATGTGCCCCTGACCTTCAGCTTTCTTGCTGTGAAGTGGGATTAATAATAGTATCCATCTCTATGGGTTGTTGTAGGAGTTAAATTAGTTATTACTTGCACTGTGCTTAGCTTATTACCCAACACATAGTCCACATTCAGTATGGTGCAATAATTATTATTATATTTAGTAGGTTATTTTCCCATATAATCATTCTCCTAATGCAATCTCTCACCCAGAAAGACTGACAAGTTATAAATTTTAACTTGGTCCAAAATGATGGATAAAGTAACTTCACTTGCTATTTAAAAAAATGGAAATATAACACTAGGGCTAATTGTACATATATATATGTATACACATATATGTACACATATACACATTATGTACACACACACACATAAATATATATATGATTTACTTTTGGCAGCCTTTGCTTTTCCAGTGCCCCACAAATAAAATTAAAACAAACTGATCCGTTAAATAAACACAGAAGATAGGACACACTGTTGGCTTTGAACCCATTTTGAACCCATCACTGAATGCTAACCTAGAGGGGCAGATCATGGCTTGCTATAATGCACAGAAAGCTAGTTAAGAAATCAGCAGGCCCCACACCTTTGTCAGGCTGCTGTAAAGGAATGTGCTCCCGATCCCCTTCTGTGGCACAGAGGGCATTCTCAAGTTCTTTCTTTATGAAGGAGGCATTCTCACTCTCCATGTGCAGCCAGATCGCCTTTAGGTAATAGGGATGGAAACGTCCACAGAGCCTAACTCTTGCCAACGCGAGTACCTGTAAGAAACCTGGCTCAGGACCAGAGTCAGTGTGGCTTTTCCGGACCAGAGGCTCTGGTGCAGAGGATGAAATGTGGGCTATTGGGTCAGAGGGCTTGAATTCAAATTCAGACTCTATCCCTTAAAGGCTGTGCGGCCTTTGATAAGTTACTGTCCATGCCCAGCATTCCCATCTAACACACAGCTGTGAATGGAAGTGGCACCCACAGTTAATCTGAATCCAGGAAACTGCTCAGCACAGCGGCTGGCACCTAGTCAGTGTCAAAATAAGTTCTGGGGTTTCACCTGCACCGTGTCAGCCTTTGACCCTGGGGTCAACCAAGATTCTCATGACAGACTGCATTCACATAATTATAAAATAGTTATACAGATTATATCGAGATTCAAAGTTCATTTGAGGACAGAAGGACAGGGAAGCAATTATTGATTATGTCTTAGAAATAAAGAAACCAGGTGATTGGCTGTCTGAGACCTCAAAGCTAGTTAACAGTAGGGTAGAACTTGGTTCCAAGCATTGGGACCAGAACTTTTTCCACTCAAAACCTATAACTTATCACATCTTCACCAAATATGACTTTGCTTCCTGCCATTTGTGGTGAGAGTTGTGTCTCATTGTCCTTCAAAGCTCAAGTCCTAGAAGAGGGAAAATTCAGATGCATCTTCAACCGGCACAATAGGAACAGTGTCCACTTGCCTGTGTTAGATGTGACTTAGTACATGGGAGGTCACGTTTCATCTTCACCTCATGCTAATGAGAAATATGCTGCTGCAAGCCCCATGTTCCAGATGAGAATACTAAGGCTTGGAGAGGCTAATGTGTTCCCCAGTGGCACACAGTCAGAAGAGCCAGAATCTAAATGCAAGTGTTTCTGGACTCCAAGATTCTTAACCAAAATATAGAAGGTCTTACATGCCTCTAGTGTGTGGTGGTCCTTTCTGGTCTCCTCCCACTCGTGTGGTCTCCATTACTCCTCAGGAAGGATTCATGGAGGGAATACCTTGGGGCAGAGTGTCTTTTCCAAATATCACTATCCTATGTCTTATTCCACATTTTCCTTTGTGCAATGTGACCTGATACTTTCCCCATTTAGTGGTGGAACCTGCATTCTCTCCACTTGAATCTGGGTGGACCTTGTGTCTCATTCAGCCAGAAGCAGCATCAAGGCAGAAGTGTTCTGCGTTACATCCGTGGCTGTATCAGAAAATGTCGTGTACTTCTGCCTTGTTCTATGAAGAAGCTTGTTCTCTAGGGACCCAGCCACCATGCTGCCAGACAGTCCAAACTGGCACGCACATTGCAACCACAGACGGTTCATGGGATTCTGACCTACAGCCAACATCAACCACTAGACATGAAAGGGGAGCTACATTCAGATTGCTTTAAAATGTATGCAAGATTTGTCTTAGTTGAATACGGTATGACACACAAAGGTGGAAAGGACTGTCAAAGGAAGAAGCTTGCACTCACAAATCCCAAGAAACAGGAGGCATGCCCACACCATGCTGGAGGGCCACATGGTGAGCTCCAGCATTGCGCAGGAGGCAGAAAGAGTAAGGGGAAAATGTGAAAGAACCTTTGGTGTGGCTTCTGCAGAGGGAAAAGACAAGGTGGGCTTAGAATTGGCTAGTTGGAATAATTTCAGTGGGCTTAGGGGTCTAAGCACTGTCTCTAGTTGTCTTGTCCCCATGCCTGAGGTGATTAGGGCAGGCTAGTGGCCAGGAGTACAAGATAAAGCAGGTGGTTGGGTAAGGCCTCCCAATTGGTTAGTTTGCATATGAAAGGAGCACTCTTGGATGGGACAAGTGTCTGCTGTCTCTACTAATGAGCTAAGAGGGGCAGTCCCCCAGTATCAGGAAGGCCTTGGATGTCAAAGCCTCGCAGATTTGGAACTTGAAAAGGCATGAGTCCCACAGATTATTCCAGCTCCAACCATCAGTTCAACCCCCAAATTATAGTCCTTCCAGCTGAGACTCCAGACAGTTTATAGCAGAGAAAATAGATTCTTATTATGCTCTGTCTGAATTGAGAACCGTGTTACTAGAGTAACTTGGTTGCTTTATGCCGCCATGTTTTAGACTGACTTGTTCTGCAGCGGTAGATGATTTTGCAGGGTTTTGGCTTGTAGGATAATAATTTCGATCAGTCCTAGTTTATTCTACCATGTGGGGGGGGTGTCCCTCATTGTTCTGTGTCTCTTGGCATTACACTTTTACCAATTAGTGCTTATGAGTGATACGGAAATGTGGGTAGGTTGCGTTTCCCTCCGTCTAACGGAAGGCTCACAGAGATGAGTGATGCTAATTTTTCAGTGTTCTCATGAAATTTCCCCTTATGAAGAGACAAGCTGCGATTCCTAAGTCTGTGCCACCCGAGGCTGCCCCCGTGAAAAGCACGTACCCTGCCCTTCATCGGCAAAAAGAACAGAGTTGCTGTCATTCTTAGCACTTCAGCATCCATACACAGACGTTTATTTTTTTCTCACCAAAGCACCGATGGCAATTTCCCTAGTGGTAAAGTGTAAATAGAAAATTTACATCTTAGCAGTTGATGCTACATAATATTGCCAAGACTTTCATCGAGCTGTAACCATGTAATTTCATTTACCTATAATTCAAAGGTTCATTGTCTTTTTTATGGAAAAAATCTGTCACACAGGGAAATACATAATGTCCACAGAGAGACATTAAATTTTTCACTGGAAAGACAAAATTCCTGCCTGTTAATCCATCACCTATTTCCCTAGCGCATTCTTATTTGACACATTTAATGAAAATCACTGATGGCTCCTAGTATCATAAACTAATCTCTAACTCAAAACAGATAAGTTATGATACTTGCATATTTCATATTGGAAGAAGGATGAAAACTTTACTTGAGACATTTATTTTGTGATTTCAGTAAACATAGTTAAAATTTTAGCGACAGCAGGATATCACCATACGCTCTGTTACTTCTTAGGCTTGGACTCAGAACTTTGGATGTTGACAGAATTAACATATTAATTTGAGCTTTTCCTGGATGTTTCAGTTTGACTTTTGATATTTTTTCCCCAAAGACTTAAAAAAGGCCTTTCATTTAAAATGCATTACTTAGAGAACTATTTTAATGATCTCACTTCCTTTCATTAAATGGGCAAAAATCACATTGCTTTGAAATATGGTATCTGCCCAGACTTTGATTATTGAATGGAAATCAGTAATTTGGGGATGTGTGGAACATCTGTCAGGAATTTTGGAAAGGAATTGGCAGCTCCATTCACATGACGTTTCTTATGAAAGCAGCAAAAACATTATGTCAGGCTGTAAAGTTGAAGCTGAATCAATATGGCAGCTACAAAATGCAGTGGGAAGAACTGGACAACTTGAAGTAGCCTAAATGCCCTACTTCATGCTTTGCTCCCTGCACGCTTTACCACAAACCCTCCCCACGACCAGCCCTCATTGTGCAACTTCGATCATATCATTCCTTTCTTCACAAATCTTTAGAGTTTTTCCACCATCTACTAGGCGAGGTCCAGATACCCACATCTACTGATTAAAGTCCTGTGCAAACAGTCCGACTCTTGTCTGGAATCACATCGTGCTACTTGTGCACCTTCTGTGACTCTGCCGCGAGCAGCTGCAGACTCCTACCTCTCCCCGTGCAAGTCCACCTCCAAGCCAGGGTGCCCACACTTTCCTTAGCCTGCAATTACTTCCCTTCTCAAGGTTTTCATCTCAAATTCCCCAAATCCCCTGAAAGTAGTCCTTGTTTTTTTTCCGACCAGATGTGACCTACTAGGTGTGCTTATTTTTGTATTTTTTATATACTCAAGAGCATTTATGTTGTATGTACTGCATTATTCTTTATCTTTCCCTTTAGTGATGTTTAAATATCAACTGAGCACGTATCCCCCTTTTTCATTTTTAACATGCATGTCTTTATTCAGTGATTTTCAAGAATAAATGAGGAATGCTATTCCTTTTTTCTCCTTAATTAAAGATGAAACTAAAGCCTTAGAGAAAATTGAGAGAGCTGAGAAGAGGGATGCTCTGTTCCTTAGTTTTTAAAGAGTTTGCTTCATATTTTTAACGACCACATTTTATCACATTGCATGGGCACTCCATAATTTAATTAACTGATTTTATTGTAATAGATATGTCAGATATAGCTGTGTTTTTTCTTAATCTAGTAAAAAATAGCATCTATTGTAACTACTCTTCGTTTATGTTTTTATTTTATTTTTGAGAGACAGAGAGAGAAAGAGACAGAGTGTGAGCCAGGGAGGGGCAGAGAGAGAGGAGACACAGAATCTGAAGCAGGCTCCAGGCTCTGAGCTGTCGGCATAGAGCCCGACGCGGGGCTCGAACTCATGAACCCTGAGATCATGACCTGAACGTAAGTTGGACATATAAGTGACTGAGTCACCCAGGCACCCCATATTATAAATACTCTTAAATGTTTATATTGGAGAACTCTTGCAAGGGTTATCAGTGGGATTAATTCCTACTGAAATAAAATTGTTTCTTATCTTGAATTATAATGGTTTATAATGGGGCGTCTTCAATACCATCTCCTCTTCTGGAGGCTACTGGTTTCCTGACTATAGAATGAACCATCATCATCATGTATTTATCAATCAGGCTTTATGCAGAGTGATTTATTTTTATTATTATTACTTTTAATGTTTATTTTTGAGAAAGAGAGAAATTGAGCAGGAGAGGGGCAGAGATAAAGGGAGATGTAGACTTTGAAGCAGGCTCCAGGTTCTGAGCTGTCAGCACAGAGCCTGATGAGGGGCTCGAACTCAGGAACCATGAGTTCATGACCTGAATCTAAGTTAGATGCTTAACCCACTGAGCCACACAGGTACCCCTATGCAGATTGTCTCATAGATGTGTGTCATTTAGTCCTCAGACCAACCCTATGATGTTGGGTATTGTTTTAATTCCACAGATGAGGAAACTGAAGCTTAAAGCAGTCAAGTAACTTGCAAAAGAAGGTTGTATTTACATTCTGTTTAGGAGGCTGCCCGGAAGCTTACTCCTAACCACTATGCACTCCCACATGCAGCTGATCTCTGAGATATTTGCTCAGTGGTTATGCCTGGAACAAAGCAAAATGCAAACTTGCCCAGAAAAGAAAACAAATGTCTATATAAAGAAAAAAGGTTTCTTCCTTCAGCCACAAATTGTTCTAGCAATTCTATTGGGTATTTTCCTTGAGGGCATTTATCTTCTGGAAGAAATCACTAAGAAAAAATAATCTGTTTTGTGTTTGGTTAATACCCATGGTTCCATTCGTACATCCCTGTATAAACAGTTTATTTGCAAGTCTTTAAGATAAATTCTAACTATATTTCTTTGCTAGAAAAACAGGAAAAAGGAAGCCTTTCATGATTAAAAAAAAAGTTTGACAAAACCATTCATTCATTTCTAAGATTTTTATCAAGCTTGTACTGTATGCCCGCTATTGTGCTGCCAGCTAGAGTAACAAGCAGGATTCGAAACCCCTGAACACATTAAAAGTTTGAACAAACGTGTCGACCTATTAGGGGTCATGAGTGCTTTCCCAAGATTATTCTGGAGGGTCAGGGGAGGCTTCCTCTGATCACACGAAAGTGGCAATCTGACAAGAGTGAGTTAACCAGCTCTGGCTGACGTGTGGTGGGTTGGAGGTAGCAGTAGAGGTGGAAGGGGAGGCTAGATACCGGCGGCAGCACCAACAGCAGGTACGAAGGCCCGTTGTGGGGTCCTGGCGCTGCTGGTCTCAGGAGCCAGAGGAAGCCGGGTGACCTCAGTGCTAACAACGAGAGGAGCAGTTCGTGGAGAGCCTGCCTGTGGGCACTGCTGGTAATGATTCTTCATACAGTAGCTTTGTTGACATGCAACTCACATACCATATAGTTACTCATTTACAGTGTGCGGTTCAGGGGCGCCTGGGTGGTTCCGTCCCTTAGGGGTCTGACTCTTGGTTTTGGCTCAGGATTTGTGAGTTCAAGCCGTGTGCTGAGCTCTGCACTGACAGGGCAGAGCCTGCTTGGGATTCTCTTTCTCTCTCTCTTTCTGTGCCTCCCCCCCCCCCCCGCTGGCGCTCTCAAGATAAATAAATCAACTTAAAAAATATATACAGGTCAAAGGTTTACAGAGTTATACAACCATCACCTCAGTCAATTCCAGAATATTTTTATTACCCCCAAAGGAAACCCAGGACTCATCACTGGTCATCCCCTGTTCCCGTGTACTCACTCCCCCACCCCTGCAACCACTGATATACTTTCTTTCTCTATGGATTTACCTGTGTTGGACATTTCATCTACATGGAAGTATGCAGTCTGTGACGTTTGTGTCTGGCTTCTTCCCAACAGCGTAATGTTTTCAAGATTCAGCCGTGGTATAGCTTTACATCAGTACTTCTTTCCTTTTTATTTTTGCCAAATAATCCCTGAATTTTATTGTAGAGTAAATGTTCACGATGTTTTATCTTTGTTGTGTAAGTGATTTTAGCAGCATCTAAAATACCTCAGAGACTCGAAGTCCTAAAACAAGCTCACCTTGAAGACAATAGGAACATGAAATTATATCTTGGTTATTAATTGTTATTCTTAAAACACTTATGTATCCTGCAGTACCATTTTTTGCACATAGCCAACTGTGACCTCTAAAATTGGATAATACATATTTTCTCCTTTGAAGAAATAATAACTCTAGCATTTTTAGTGCCTAATTTTTTGCAGTATTATCAGAGCATGTAAACATGACACATTTTATAATTCAATTAAAGAACAAGGGTTTACATACATTTGTTATACTTTCCCGATAATGGATAGAAATTTGTTTGAGGGACAGTATGTAGGGAATTTTCTTTTCTTTTTTTTTTTTTTTTTTTTGCAGAAACATTTGAACATAGGTATTCCTATTGAAAGAAATAAGTGGAATAAAGTTACATTCCCGCAAATGTTTTAATTGATTTAGAACATAATACTATAATACTGCCAGGTTTTTTCTTCCCTCTTTTTTTTTTTTTGTTCATGGCAAAATAAAATGAAAGAAGTAGGATCAGATAGTAATTACTTTCCTTCCCTTGCCGTATGAGAAACTCACTCTGGAAAATAATCTGCCGTCAGATGACTATGAATCACAGAGCAAAATATAGTCCAGCCGTGTACTCTGCCGCCTCACTTGTCATGTCTTTGTTCCTTGGCTAAAAAGCTCATCTTTTTTCCCTAAGTGCAGAACAGCGGATGGGCACAAACTCAGAAAGAGCCAGGGAAAAACAGAGTTTGAATTAAGACTCTATGCCCACACCCTGCTAGGCTTTGGGCAAGTTACGTAGACTCTCTGAGCCTCTCCTTCCTCATGGGAGAATTAGGAATGATGACATGTCTATCATGGGGTTCTTGGAAGGATTGAACTAGATAGCATCTGTAAGCAAGCAGTAGTGTGCCTGGCACACAGGAGGAGCTCATGAAAAGGCGGTTATTAAATAAGGAGGATTTTTTAAAAAATTATTTAAGTTCAAGTTAGTTAACATATAGCATAGTATTGGTTTTAGGAGTAGAACCCAGTGATTCATCTCTTACATATAATACCCAGTGCTCATCCTAACAAGAGCCCTCCTTAATGCCCATCCCCCCACCCAACACCCCTCTAGCAATTCCCAGTTTGTTCTCTGTATTTAAGAGTCTTTTGTGGTTTGCCTCCCTCTCTGTTTTTATCTTATTTTTCCTTCCCTTCCACTATATTCATCTGTTTTGTTTCTTAAATTCCATATATGAGTGAAGTCATATATTTGTCTTTCTCTGATTTATTTCCCTTACCATAATACACTCTAGTTCTATCCATGTTGTGGGAGATGGCAAGACTTCATCTTCTTCATCACCAAGTAATATTCCATGGTGTGTGTGTATGTGTGTGTGTGTGTATGTGTACATACATATATGTATACACATCACATCTTTGTTATCCATTCATCACTTGATGGATATCTGGGTTCATTCCAGAATTTGGTTATTGTAGATAGGGCTGTTACAAACACTGAAGTGCATGTGCCCCTTCAAATCAGCATTTTTATATCCTTTGGGTAAATGCCTTGTAGTGAAAATGCTAGTCATAGGGTAGTTCTATTTGTAATTTTTTGAGGAACCTCCATACTATTTTCCGGAGTGACTGCACCAGTTTGCATTCCCACTAAGAGTGTAAAAGGCATTCCCTTTCTCCACGTCTTCATCAATCTCTGTTGTTTCCTGAGTTATTAATTTTAGCCATTCTAATAGGAGTGAGGTGGTATCCCATTGTGGTTTTGATTTGTATTTCCCTGATGATGAGTGATATTGAGCATCTTTTCATGTATCTTTCAGCCATCTGGATGTCTTCTTTTGAAAAGTGTCTGTTGATGCCTTCTGGCCCTTTCTTCACTGGATTATTTGCTTTTCTATGTTGAGATTGACAAGTTCTTTATAGATATTGAATATTAACCCTTTATCTGGTATGCCATTTTTACTCCACAAGACACAAAAATTTCTTTAGTTTTTTTTAGGTCTTGGCTTCCGTGTTAAAATAGTGTTCCCATGTTGCCAATATTTACAATTACTATTCTTGTCATCCAGCCAACCATTAAAATTCAAGTTAAAATTAAAATTAAAGTATTGCAGGGGCACCTGGGTGGCTCAGTGGGTTAAGCGTCTGGCTTCGGCTCAGGTCATGATCTCATGGTTCATGGGTTCAAGCCCCACGTCGGGCTCTGTGCTGGCAGCTACCTCAGAGCCTGGAGCCTGCTTCAGATCTGTGTCTCCCTCTTTCTCTGACCCTCCCCTGCTCGTACTGTCTCTCTCAAAATTAAAAAATTTAAAAAAGCCATAAAAATAATAAAGTACTTAAAATTAAAGTATTGCAATTAGAATTTGAATTAGAATATGAAATGAACTCCAAGAGGCCAAGAACTTTTCTGTCTTGTTAAATGCTGCCTGCAGCTGAGATATGAGTAGGTATCTCATTAAATATTACAGAAATTAATAAGTTGTGCATCTACTAGGTCCCAGCCTCTGTGATTTGCACTGTGGAATATGTAATACAATGAATGAGCACCCAGTCACTGTTCTCAAACAACGTGGAATATGCGTTTGAGTAGTACTGGCCAAGCTTCCTCAGGGATTGAGATAGAAGAAGTGTGAGAACATTCAGGCACCTGTCTGAGAGTTGTCCTGTTAAGGGGCCATGGAGTCCTAGACCATCATTCAAGAGGCACAGTAGCTTTATTGACTCTGTCTATCTTTAACTGTCTAACAAGGCAGATATTTCAATAGGCTTTGCCATTCTCATGTCTTCTGTCTTCATCCCCACTTTCACTCTGATCACAATTGGTTTTTCTTCTTTTTTAAAACTTATTTATGTGGGGGAAGAGAGGTGGTGGTGATGGTGGAGGGCACTTGAGGGGAAGAGCACTGGGTGTTGTATGGAAAACAATTTGACAATAAAATATTTTTAAAAAAACTTATTTATGTGTTATGAGAGAGATAGTATGAGCATATGCGTGAGTGTGGGAGGGGTGGAGATAGAGGGAAAGACAGAATCCCAAAGAGGCTCCACATTCAGCATTGAACCTGATGCAGGGCTTGATCTCATGGCTGTGAGATCATGACCAGAGGCTAAATCAAGAGTCCGACGCTTAAATGACTGAGCCACTCAGGTGCCCCACAATTGCTTCTTCTACTGATACCATTTACTGGGCTATCTTTCTGACTTTGAAGTCTCTCAAGATAGAAGGTCTAGCTAGCTTTCTGGTTGGAATCCAGCATAGAACATTTCTATAGGAAGGCTTCTTGGGACAAGTCTTCTGCGGTTTGCTGCTACTACCTTTGGCTTCCCCAGTGATCATGATTCCATCAGCTATGGCCAACACCAGGTATTATGGGTTCCAAGCATGGCAAACTATTGGGAAGTGTCGGATACATAGACATTTCCAGCTTTTTCTCTGCAGAAGTGAATGGATAGCTATCAATAAAGGGTAGTGTGAGCTGAATGTCAAGAGATAGACACAGGAATTGCAAGCCTTTAGAGAAGATAGCCCACCAGGGCGAGTAATCAGTGTAGGAGATAGAGTGTAAATCACAAACTGCATCTCATGCTATTTGGTGCCCTCAGGATACATTCAGTAAATGTTTGCTAAGTGATTTGTTGAGGGAATAGATATTTGGGCTATAACATCCAGAGAGTGTTAATAGAGGAGAAAGAAGCAAAGAGAATTCTGATTTTTTAGTACCTGTCTTCCACTTTTGAATTGGTTCTCCGGATTCTCCCTCTGTCTTTCTTGCAGATTGAGATATATTTATTTGTTTAAATAATCTCAAAATATTGCAGCCAGGGTTCCTGGGAAAACTATTTTAGATGGCATAGCGATTCCCAAATTGTTTCCCCAGAGGAAGTTTTCTGTATGATATTAATTATTCTTAATAGAATAAGGACTTCTATACTCAGCTGAATTTAGAAAAAATACCAGGATAGACTATGCAGTGGTAATAAATTAATCTCCAAATATCACTGGCTAAACTTGGAAAATATTTCTTTCTTGCTTTTGAAAAGTCCTACATACCTGGAGGACTTTTTGGGAAAACTAGATTTTATTTGTTGACTTAAAGGCCATGGCACCCCCCTCACATGGTTCAGACATTATGGTAGCATGATATTCATGATCTCCTCATAGGAATCGAGAAAGCTGGAAGTTGACCCAGGAACTTTTCCCTGTCTCACCCTGAAAGTCACATCCAGGCACATTTCATTGATTAGAACTAGTCCTAGGCTATTGCCTAACGGCAAGGGGCTGAGAATCTTTCTTTGGGAATGGTAGGATAACCCAGATGTGAATGAAGGCTATCAATATTTACTACTCTGAGTCAGACTGTATCATATTTTCATAACTGCAGGGAAGTTTTTATTTTTTTTCTTTTTTGGAGCTTTGAAGCTCCAAATGGATCCTTTACCCATCTTAAGATGGGTTCATCCTTTGAAGTTTTACCCAAATTCATCTGTACACAGAACTCTTCTTTAAGGAGCACCTTGCAACACTACTATTCCATGGAACATACTTGGATCAACATCGCAATAGCTAATTTGTACATTTCCTTTGTCACTGCTACTATAAGCATCGATTTTCCTCATCTCCCTTGTGGCGGTCTTCATTGTAAACCTTTGTTATCATGGAAATTGCTATAAGTGTGCTACTTGCCACTACAATTCATAGCCTGATCTCAATATCTGCGAAGAGCACATGAAGAAAGGCAAAGCAAACAGACTGTTGGAATATAGCAGAAGTGATTACTGGATGACAAGGAAAGACCTGCCAGACTGCTGGTAGTTCTGTTGATGTTTTAACAGTCCACTGGCCCTTTATTTTAGAAGGATAGAAGATGAAAATATTATCGCTCATGTGAAATAACAGCTGTCACCAAGTTTCTTTGAACTGCTAAGTGACGTCATCATCTATAAAGTAAGTAGCAGAGACAGTGGCTCTAGTCAGCTGTTGTTAGATCAAATTTGGTTGGCTTTCAATTCATACAAGTTGCTGAATTCCTGATAAGTGGAAGTTTGGTTGCTGGGGTCTGAGGAGGGGTTAAAGAAATATACAACCTAGTATTGTGTGGGAAAAGCAGCAGTGAGTACTTATTACTAGATACATAATAAGTATCAGTCAACAGATGTTTTTTGAGGCTCTACTCTGTGCCCCCGAACTGTAGTAAACTCTAGGAATATGTCAGGGAGCAAGAAATAGACATAGTTGTGGTAATTCTCATAAAGGTTATAGCTTAGTAGAGACAAATATTAATCAAATAATCACAAGTGTATAAAATAACTTGAGATGAGCATTCTGGGTGAAAGGGATGTATGAAATCCCAAAACAAGCCTGATGGAATATAGGGGTACAATATGTAGTCTGAACTCCAAGGTTAAGAAGGAGCCAGAAATCTTAGAGGTGGTAAGGCCTGAATTGAAACTTATTACTATGTGAAACTATACACTTTAAATTATGCAAATATATTCCTTTATAAAAATATTTTTAAATATTTATTTTGAAAGAGATAGAATGAGTTAGGGAGGGACAGAAAGAAAACGGGTCAGAGGATCCAAAGCATCTCTGCACTGACAGCAGAGAGCCTGATGTGGAGCTCGAACTCCCAAACCATGAGATCATGACCTGAGCCAAAGTCTGACACTCAACTGACTGGGCCACCTGGGTGCCTTGCAGATGTATTCTTTTATGTGAAAGAGTTTTTGAGCCTCAGCTGTTGAGGGACTTTGTCCTGAGAAAGACCTAAATGAAACCAGTTAAGTTCAATCATGGGCCTCTCGGTAGTATCAAGCCCAAGGTCACAACTAATTCCAAGAATAATGTTACCTTGTTTTCCCTAATACCTGGCTTCTGTTGGAGTTCCCATAGTAACCTACCTGAAGGACAATTGCAAGAGGGTCCATGCATAGTGGTATATAGCTCTTTGGGAAGAATCTGACTGATGGTTTAGATTAGAGTTTGGCAAACCTTTTCTTTTTTAGACCAGATAGTAAATATTTTAGATTTTTGCTTGCCACATGGCCATGATTCAGCTCTGTCACTGTAATGCAAAAACAGTGATAAATAATACATAAGTGAATCAGTGTGGCTGTCAATAAAACTTTATAAAATCAAATAGCAGGCTGGATTTGACTCATGGATCATGGTTTGCAGACCAGTAGCTTAATCCACAATTCACATCTTCCTGATTTTATCTGCTATCAACAAGTGGGACATTTTCCTTAAATGAAGGTATTTTGATGCTGTCCCTTTGGTATTTCAAGCAGGTCAGCAAAGAAGGTGCAATTTTAGGAATATCAGAAAAGATTTTGGACCTTTCCATCAGAAATAATCCTAATTCATTCTCATGTGATGTTTCAAATTCCCCTTCTGATACATTATCTATTTTAACTATTCAAATCCAAGTTGGACACCAACTTTTCTGAAAGGGAAGTACTTTAAGATAATTCAACTTTAACCCCTTCATATGAAGAAAGGATTTAAGAATGAGTTTTGAATAAACGGAAAGGCTCTCTGAAGACCTGTCCACTTTGGGTGAGATGATATGGAATGTTGCCCGTAAGCGTATGGCTCCTGCTCCACAGCTTTTATGGATCTGACACTGATCCCCATTTGACTAGACTATGATGACAGTTAAATAGCAAATATCATGATTACAGTTATTTCAGCTTCTTCTTAGATGGGAGTGATCACCTTTCAAAATGCTATGCATTCCCCATAAAACTTCACTCCTGGTAGGTACTCAATATGATGAATATATATTTTAAAAATAAATAGACAAATGAATGAACACATAAGGGCAAAGACATTGCTATTTTTTTTGTGTGTCAATATCAGTCACTTCAAAATTCAAGTGAAAAGAAATAGTTGTATTGCTGATAATGTGTGTGAGTGTGTGTGTATATACATGTATACATGTGTATATAAATATTTTTTGATAACAGATGAACTTGGCTGTCTAGAAAGACAACGGGTAGTTTTACTTCAGTTTCTTCTGAATCTGGTATCATTTCTGGGTTCAGTGACTGTTGTTGATGGCCATGATGGCAGTGTGAATGATGGGGTGAAGTGTGCACTCATCTTAGAAATAGTCCTTGAACATTGCTCTGTAATGGGTTTTTTCTAAAATCAGCTTTTTTTATGGTTTACCTTTTTCTGTTAAAAATGAATGCAAAATAACTGAGCAAATTTCACATACATTCTAGAGTGAGCCAGAACTGAATTACAGTCTGACTCTTCTTCGATACTTTCTTAAGCCTCTGTACATAGTGAAGGCACTGGTACAGGATGAGTCAGTAAGATGTACATACCAGACATTACGAGATCTGAGAAAGTTATGGAGAGTTTTTTTTTCCTTGGAAGAGATTTAATATTTCATTTGAATCACGAGATAAAAATTTAATAATCATCCTTCATAAGGAAGAGAATAAAGCACGATGCTATCCCAAACCTACTGTTGTTTGTCAGTGAAAGCCTGTCAGTGTTAATGCTACCCATTAGGGGAACATACCACTCAGTGCAAAGGTGTAAGCCATATACACTACTTGTTTCATTTACTTTGCTGTGTGTACACTGGAGAAAATTAGAAGGAAATCTATAAAACACACACACACACACACATTTTTCTGTATAGGTTTTAGACTGTTCTGACATTTTTTATACCACAATTTAAGAATTAATGTATTAAGGTCACCATTTTCAACCTCATCATCTGCTTTGAATTTGAACACAAGCAGATTCTCCATAAGCCTTGTCTGGTATATTTCGTGTTGGTTAAGCAAAGTACTGTGTTAAAAAGAATATGAAACAGAAATAAGCGAAGGCCCTGCCTAATGAATGAATATAAACAAGGTTAGGGACTATGTAGGAAAAAATATTGAATAAGCAATTCACACTCTGTAGGAAACCAAGGTATCAGGTAAATGATTGGTTCCCAGTAACCAGGAAGCTATAGTTAATGGACTGGAATAGCCACTGATAAATACACATACATAGACATACATGCATACATACGTATATTATTATAGTTGTCCTTTGTCATTCAATTGTCCATTCAAGATGTATTTACTGAGCCTGTTCTGCATGACGAGTATTGAAGATACTATAGTAACCAGCACAGATGTGGTCCTTATTTTACTCTGTAGCTTGCCCTCCAGCACAGGAAGATGATTAGTGTCAGGAGAATGAAGTCCAGGGTTCTACGGGCACACTGAGCTGCCAACTCAATTATCTTCTCTCAGAAACAAATTTAGAAGCCAGCTAGGGGATAATAAACAAGTAGGAAAACTAGAGAAGAGAACAAACAGTGATCATTGAACTAACAAGAAGAACAAACGGATTGTTTCCCATTTCTGCCCACCATCCTTCTTCCATTCCAGACCTACTTGCTAGGGCTGTTTCTACTAACACAGATTTTTTTTATATTACATTTCCCACCGTCTTTTGTTCCTACTGCTTCTCTACCTGGAAAGTTATATTCTGTTTTCTTTCTCTTCCCAAAGCCTGTTCATTCATTAAAAAGCCCTCCATAAAGCCATATCTAAGCACTGCCACTCTCATCGACCTTACTTTCAAACTCAAAATTCTGCACAATTGACTAGACCATATCTCACAAGTTACTGTTTAGTTACTAGTTAATGTAACTAGTGCTTAGTTACATTCTGTCACATGTTTTTAGTTTTCCATTCATTAAACTATAATATGCCAAAGGGGTTATTTTTCTCAAATAGGTCCTCTAGGGGGATTGGGTGAGTGGGTGGGAAAGATGCGCAGGGAAGGGAAAATAGGAATGAACTACATGGCCTGTCTGCAAGGAGCTTGCTTTTGATTGGGGGCCATGCGTCCTACACATAGATTACTATGGGTTGTTTCTCTAAAAGATAGGTGGAAGTCCTAACCTTGAGTATTAGAAGAAAGCGGCTTTATTTGTAAATAGGGTCTTTTGCAAATGTAATCAAGTTGAGATGAGGTCATACTGGATTAGAGTGGGCCCTAATCTAATACGACTGGTATTCTTAGAAAAGGAGAATAAAATGCAGAGAAGTTAAGCAAATGCCATGTAACTACAGAGACAAATATTGGAGTGATGGGTCTGTGAGCCAAGGAATACCCAGAATTGCTGACAGCATGAGATACTAAGAGAAAAGACCCAACTCTGATGACACCGTGATTTCAGATTTCTTGTCTACGTAACTTTGAGGGAATAAAGGTGTATGGCTTTAGCCACTCTGTGGTAATTTGTGATGGGAGCCCTAGGAAACAAATATACCATGATGATACCAAGGAAAGATATGAGGGAAACATGGTCTAGGATGTTCTGAGGAGGAAGCAATCATGTCTATAGGGGATTGGTGCTATATTGAGATTAGTTTCCTGGGTAGGCTCTGGGTCTTGAGGGTTAGCAGGGTGTGAACATCTAAGATAAGAAGATAGTTGAAATTATATTACACTTTTGGGAATTAGTAGAAATAGAGGCATAGAAACATATTAATAGAATCCTAACATGTTTCATGTCCAGGGAGAATTAGGTGCATTAGTTTTGCTAGAGCGTTTTGTGAGTGGTAGAAGTGTGTAGAAGATGAACTTGGCAAAGGAGACTGAGCTTAGACCACAGAGAGAAGAGTTCTAGCAGCAGCATATGAAGATGTATCACCATTGCTCAGTAGTTAGAGAGAATCATAGAGCAGAGAGTGACAGACGTATTTATGCTTTGGGAAGACTGATCTGCCCCACAACCCCTTGGAGGACTTGTTTTCACACTGATTATAGTGCTACATCCTTAGAGTTTCTGATCCAGTAGCTCTTAAGTGAACACAAGCATTTGCATTTCTAACAAGTGCTCAAGTAATCCTGATCCTACTAGTCCATGAAGCACCCTTTGAGGACCACTGGCGTCGAGAGATGAGAATTTGAAGAGACATGAGGCCAGGAGACCCTTTGCAGCTTAACATAATGAGCAGACATAAGATAGACATGAGCTGGAGGAGTGTCAGTAGGCATGAAAATGAGGCGAGAGATTTCTACCAGGTGGGTCTCCGGCGTCTCTGAATGTAAAGGTTCAGGGAGAGAGAAGGCAATTATTCCAAATCTTCGTCTCTGGAAAGTTACTGTAGTGCTTTCTTTTTGTTTCTTGTGTGTTAGTCTTATTGTTTTCACCAAATTAAAAGTCTCTTGAGGAAAATGACTATGTCATTTTGGCAGATTTATAAAACACACACACATGTAAAAAGCACCTCTTTGTATTTGGTATAATAACATTATACAACTGATAAACATTTATCAATTGTACGATGTATCCCAGACACTTTGCATGGATTACCTATTTTTGAACTTTACCACCAATCAGTTGGGTATTGCTATTTGTTTTATACAGGAGGAAACTGAAGCTAAGAGAAGTTGAGTAACTTACTTAAGGTCACATAGTAATTAAAGAGCTTAACCAGAATTTGGGCTAGGCTGTCGATTCCAGAGTCCATGTACTAACTCCTACATGAGTGACGAGTTAGGTGCCTAACAGATGCTGGGTCATTATATCTTTTTATATTATATGACAACACATAGTCATAGAGGACAGTTAGCTGATATAGATAATAATAATAACAATAATAATAAATCCATTCATATATCCACTACCCAGTGATCCGTACTGCCAAACATGTTAGTGTATATCTTTTCAGATCTCTCTCTAAGCCGGCATATTTGATACATGTACGGAGCATACTACAATGTTTATGATATTTTGTAACTTTTAAAAATTAAATATTATGAGCAATTTCCTTGTCACTAAATATACTCCTATAATGTCAATGGTTTTTTTATTTTTTTAAATGTTTTATTTATTTTTGATACAGAGAGAGACAGAGCACGAGAGGGGGAGGGGCAGAGAGAGAAGGAGACACAGAACCGGAAGCAGGCTCCAGGCTCTGAGCTAACTGTCAGCACAGAGCCTGATCTGGGGCTCGAACCTACGAATGTGAGATCTGACCTGAGCTGAAGTCGGACGCTTAACCGACTGAGCCACCCAGGCGCCCCTATAATGTCAATGTTAATGATGATTTATTTATGTGCTATAATTCATTTAACTTTTTTTCCTCTAAGTGGGCATCTAGAAATATCTTCCGCCATCGAGACTCATTCTATGAATGGGTTTTTAACCTGTATCCCTTGGAACATAGAACTCTGAATTTTGTGGGAAGGGATAAAAGTCATTTATTTGAATTCTCCCATTTATTAGATGAGAAAGCCAAGGCTCAGGGAGGTAAAATAGCTTTCCTATATTCACAAATTAGAACTAGAACTGTTATCTTGCCATCCATGCATCCATACAGACATTTCTCTATCCATCCGTCCATTCACCCATCGATCCTCTAACCCACACAATACCTATAAATGACTGTCTACTATTTGCAAGGTACTGTTCTGCGTACAGGGAGGACAGCAGTGGCCAAAACAGCCCCAAAGACCCTTCTATCATTGGAGCAAACATGATGGGGTGGGAGGGTATTCTTTTTATTGACCAGTGTTGTTGATTTTCAAGACTGCTTGGTTTCATATCTCTTATGAAGGATACCAGCTAAATAAAGCTGCTCAATGCTAGACATGATCTTTTCCTCACTGAATATCCACCAAGGGAAAACTGCATCTTTCTAACGAAAATGAGCTGGTATAGTCTGCTGAAACACCCTTGTGGGGCATTTTGCATCCTCTGCTCAGAGATACTTAGGTATGCCCTACCAATTTTTAACAGTTCTTCTCTCCTACCCAACTCCACACACTTGAAGAAACATAATTTGTTACTCACAAAAGACTGCAGTCAAGCTGAAAAATGCTTTCTTTTGTTTGTCAATGAGCTACCAGCTGCTGAATGATGGGCATGGCCCAGGGCATGCAGGTGTTTCTTTTGTCATGCATTTCCAGAAAGGATAGACTTGGATTTAGAATCCAGACCCAAGGGATTTGCTCTAAACATCTTGCTTTCCTTGTTCTGATGGGCATTCTTCCCCCAAACCTTTTGGAAGCATTTGATCAATAGAGCAAGTCTAGATTGGTACTCTTAAGTATAAAGTATAAGAAGACATTTTAATTGACTTGTGCATGGCATCAGGCCATGCAATGGGGAGTCAGAACAACTGGGTTTCAGACCCCTACTTTACTAAATACAGACATGGGCATATTAACTTTTTAAAAGCTCAGTTTCCTCATCGGCCAAAGAGGACTAAACATCCATAATTCATATAACTCTGAACTTTTAAACGGTAGTGCTTACTATATTTAATTATATCATGTGTCACTTTTCTAGGTGACCAACTCTACCCCTTTGCCTAGGACTGAGGGAATACTTCGGGGATGTGAAAATTTCAGTGCTCAAACCAGGAAAGTCCTAGACAAACCAGGATATGTTGGTCATCCTAAGTTAGGCAGTAAACATTAAGAAATTGTTTCATATATAAAGTGCGAAGGTCATGAGAGATAAGAATGATGGAGAAACTGCCTTTAAAGGGGAGAAACTAAGGAGATAAGACAACTAAATGCAATTAGATGAACTGAATTGCATCCTGGAGCACTAAAGAGGTGTTAGGAGAGAAACTAAAGAAATTTACCTACAATTGTCATGTAGTGAAAAGTATTATGCCAATGTTGATTTATCATTATTCATACATATACCATAGTTATGTAATTTTTAAAATGCTTATCAAGAGAGAGAGAGAGAGAGAGAGCGAGCGAGTATGAGCAGGGGAGGGGCAGAGAAAGAAGGCCATACAGAATCTGAAGCAGGCTGCAGGCTCTGAGTTGTCAGCATGGAGCCTGAGGTGGGCCTAGAAACACGAGATCATGACTTGAGCCAAAGTGGGACACTTAACAGACTGAGCCATCCAGGTACCCCTACCATAGTTATGTAAGACGTTGACATGAAGGGAAGCGAGATAGAGTGTAAATAGGAATTCTATACGGTATCTGCAGTTTTTCTCCCCTGCTGGACCCCATGCTTTGTGTGGGCAGGGATCCGGTCTTTCTTGCTCTAAGAATAGTGTCTGATGCATTATAAGCAATATTTGTTGAATAAATATTGAATAAATGCATGAAAATTAAATTAGTTAAAAAGTCTAGTTCAGGGAATAGCATATCATAAATGCTTCATAAGTATAAGGAAGTGAGTTTTGTCATTTTCCTTCTGTGAGCACTTGTTAGGCTCACATATTTTATTGGCAACTTTTATTTTTCAAGACTGCCTTCTACATATTTCCAATGTAAATTTTATAAGGTAATTAGTAGGACATAATGGATACCATTAGATAACTGTTCTGTTATTTGGGGGATTAAGAAACTTGAAAGGAATTTTATCTTAAGGTGTTTTCATACACTTTTCCTTTGTGAGTCTTTCTGTTTGCTTTCCTACTTTGAAATGCTAATGGCATGATTCCCTTTTGTCTTGTGTATCTTTTAATTTGGGTTTCAATTCTACCAGTTTTCAGTACCACCTAAACTTGCTGCCAAAGCTTTATCAAAGTGGTTAAGCAGGTAAGTATGTAAGCCAGAGGAGTAGACTGGGGTGACCACTGGGTGGCTTTGTAAGAGCAGAACAGAAATGCAATTTGCCTCTCTAATAGTCGAATACAATGGGCTGTAAAGTGATTATTTTCTGTTGATTCCCTCTGGGGAACTGTTCCCCTGCCCATTAATAAACCCATCTTCATTCTTGTAATAACATTAAAGAACCCAAAATGGTTATTTTGAAGCATACCCTTTTTGTGTGCAAAGAGTCCAAATCATGTCTAAGAAAACTGGTAGTATCTATCGTAAGGGAAGTCATCTAAAGAAATATTAGAAAGCTATGAAATACAGTTTTTCGTACAAGAGGGAAGTTAGTACTTACTCAGCATATCATCCATGAAGGGCATGATTAAGTGTTTTCAGCTATATTATCTAATTTAATTCCCTTACAGGTTTTTGTTATGAGGTTTTCTTATCTCAAGCGGATGAGGACATGAAGACTGAGAAAAATTAAATAAGTTGTCCAAGTTTACAGAGCTAGCCAATCACAAAATTGAGATTTGAACCTCCCTGTGTTTGACTCTGAAACACATTTTCCATACTACATTATGCTGCTGTTGTTGGTTTAATAAATATGTGCCATGATTTTTTTCCTGCTAAGATCTTTGGAAACATGGGTGATTCTGGGGAGAGTGAAATAAACACAAAACTCACCCATATGCCACTTATGGTTTGCTGGAGTACCAGGCATTAATCTAGTTGTATCTCCAATTCTTCAGGGTTTTATTTTGAAAAGCGAATGAGAAATACTTGCTTGGCATAAACAGGGAGCGCTCAGTAGTTGTTAGCTGACCATGTTGTTATTAGATGACCACACAGATATGTAAGTATAAAGTTTGTTAAGTGCTATGAGGGAAAGGTACCTGGAATTGTAAAAACATACAAAGGAAAACCTGACCTAGTCTGGAAGGCAGGTGATGGCTTTCTTGAAGAAGGCCAGAAAGAAGGTGGCGGGGAGAGTTATCTAGGCAGCAGGAGCATCCTGTGCAAAGGCCCTAAGGCAGAAGAGAACATTATATGTTTAAGGAAGTGAACACAAGTGTGAAGGAGCCTGTAAAACAGGGTGACGTGCAATAATTTTCTCCTCAATGTTTTCCTGACACCCCGCATTTCTCTTAAGTCTTCGACTTCCCCTGCTGGCACCTTCACAGTTCTCAGATCCTAATTTCCTAACTCTGTAAGGAGGCAGTTCTGCCCATCAAATTTATCTAAAATGAAGGGTACCCATTTACTTACTTAGTAACTTATCGTAGGGCACAAAGAAATCTTGCTTCTATTGTGTTCCACCTTTGCACATTCCATCCATAGATTAGGTAGCACGTTGATGGGTGTGATTTAAATTCAGGGAGACAGCTCTGTCTTCAAGAAGAGAGATAATTGGGAATGAGTCATTGTCTTTTCAAAAAGCAAACAGTAGAGTTTAGAGAATTTGCAGACATAGGTCTTGCACGTGCTAATTCCCTGCTGGTGTAGAGAGAGTCTGCTGCCTAGAAAGGGATGTCCCTGGGGTATTAGAGACCAAAAATTATCATGTTAAAAGAAAATTCTTCTAAGGAATGTTATACTTATCTTGTCATTGTAGACATATTCCATCTGTAGTGTCTTCAGGGGACAGAGAGAAGGAGAAAATGTAGGAAATGACAAGAACAAATACTGTTTGAGGGTTAAAGACTAATGAGGTTCCTAAAAAGAAAATGGGATAGAACACAGGCCTTCCAGGGACTATCATATCTTAAGCTTCATTCAGTTCTGATGTGTAGCTTATGCTGGGCCTGGTTGAATAAAGAAGGTAGAGACCAGGAAAAAGGACTTTTTAATAAAATTTAGAGTTGCTGGAGTACTCTGCATAATATGGTTGATGAGAGGGTAGTCTTCCTGAATCTAACCATGAGAAAACATTAGACAAGCCCAAGGAGAGAGACATTCTACAAAATACTTGACCATTGTTTGCAAAAGTGTCAAGGTCATGAGAGACCAGGAAAGATGGAGAACTATCTTTGATTTGGGGGAGACTGAGGAGATATGGCAACTAAGTGCAATGAGACTACCTGAATTGCATCCTGGACCAGAAAAGAGATTGTTACTGGAAACATTAATGAAATCTGCAGAAAGTTTGTTGTGTAGTGTAAGTATTGCCAAACGCCAATGTTGATTTCTTGATTTTCATATATATACCATAGCTATGTAAGATGTTGATTATTAGGGGAAGCAGGGTAGAGGTTAAACAGGGATTCTATACTATAAATGTATAAAAATGTAAAACTTTTCTGTAGTTTAAAATTATTTCAAAATGCATAGTTTAAAAAAATGTGGCCACACACACACACACACACCTCATATGGCTAAAGCTTTCACTTTATAGATAAGAGAGCTGAAACTTACAGAAGCAACATACCCATTTGGAGTATCATATCTTGATATATTGTTTCTTGCTGGTATCCTTCCCCACATCAGCTCAGTGTTAGAATTTGTAGGAGTATTACCAGATACGTACGTGGAGGCACGTCAACTTTATTATCCTTCTATAAATAATGGACCAATTAAAAAGTCCGTCCAGGACTCATAGACACGCTGGACCAGCATTGGTGGCCTAGACCAATAGTACCTCCAAATCAGGCTAACTCACCCCGGGGGTGGCAGGCTGAGCCTCTGGAATGAGTTGATTGCCTTATAGTTGGGCCCCTCTCTTGACCTTACTGTAAGAGTATTCCTTCCTTCTCATTTGGCTATCAACAGGGAGAGGTGGAAGGTCAGACAGAATTTTTCTTACCAATCTTCCAGAAGAGCACATGTTGCTGTTTTATGGGGGAAAGGTAAAAGTAACGGAAGAAGAATGATGGAAATTAGAAGTAGGGGACGGCTGTTGCTCCTGGAGTATAGATCAAGTTCTGTTGATTCAAGAATAGGCTTGAAGGTACTCATTTATGTATTCATTTACTCTTTGTTCAGTACTTCTGTAAAATTTTCTGGGCTTGTGTATCTTTCACTTGTGTAGCTTTTTACACTTTCTAGGTGTGAAAGATACGCATTTGACAAGCGTTTGCTTTCTATAAGAAGATACATCCTTGAGAAATGAGACATTTGCTGCTGGAGGTACAAGAAGGTAGCCTAGAAAACAAATAGTCTAATGCAAAATGGAGTGAAATAAACATGAAAGGGAGGAAATATCCAAGTACTTTGGGGGGAGGGTGGTTTCCAGACAAAAATGGTAGCTTCTGACTATGGATTACATAATTTCATGGAGGTATAACCTTTGGACTAAACCTTCAAAAGTGACAGGATTTGGTTATATTGACAGTGGCAGCCAATGGCATGCTAGGGATAGGGAGTAAATAGTTGAGAAGACAAAGATATTAAAGGTTTGATCAAAATAAGGAATAAGGACTAGTTGGGTGCACTTGTTGAAATGAAATGCGGCAACACCAAGAGCTTGGATGTAGCCATTCCAGTGATAGTAGTGTGCTCTGGTCTTTTGTAAAACTGTCCTAGGTAGACTATTCCAAAGCTGGATCAGAATTTTTAATTTATAATTAAAGGAGTTTCCCTAATGTGGTAGAGAATAATAATAGAAATTCTACCTTTTTAGAAGTATGTGTCAGATGCCCTGAAAGAAGTGTGTATATGTGTGAACACAAATACAGATTTACATTTGTATTTGTGTGTGTGTGTGTGTGTGTGTGTGTGTTACTATGATAGTGCCCATTTTACAGATGACAAAACTGAGGAGCAGAGAGGAATACTTGTTCAGGATTACACAGCTAAAAGTTGGTAGAGCTAGGAATTTAACACAAATCTGTCAGACTCCACAGCCCATATCTTAACTGTGACCAGTTTTTGTTGCACAGAAGAATCGCTTAAAAGTTAACATACTCTAAGTGTCTTTCTGGAAGAACTAGAGTCAAGACATGATGCTTCCCGGGTTCCTAATTGCTCCTTCAGACCGTGGAGCAGAGCCATCTTGTTGCAAAGATCCATTGCCTTAAGAAAATGAGATTGGATGGCACCTGCCTTTTGCTCAGTCACACAAATCAGGGCCCAACTGTTTCACCTTGATTTTTTTTCTTCAACCAGATGGAAAATTGGGCAATTCCTCAATTAACTGTCACCAACCTTCTTGCATCCCCAGCAGCAAATGCCTCATTTCTCAGGGGTTTGGCAAAATTTCACTTCTCCAGGATCTCATTTTCCTGGCTCAGGACTTGAAAAGTGGGGGCAAAGACACAACTTTTAGCCGGCTGTTTCTTGCCTTTTAGACGAGCTCTTAGCAGAGAGAGAGAGAGCAGTTTCATTACTTGGAAACAGCTCCTTTCTTGTCACCTGGTGCATGACTATGGAGACCTTCAGTTCTCATTCAGTATTTCAACCCATCTGGCACAGACTGGAAGGAGGAGATTTTTCTTTGTGTTGTAGATTAACAACCCAGCCCTACCCTTTTTAGAGCCAGTTAGAAAACAGGATAAAATCCAAGACTCTTTAGAAAGGGATCATTACCATGTTTAGAGACCAAGGATTGGCATCCACTTCAATAAATATTAACTAAACTTTAGCAGTTTTGTGCTACAGCTTTAGAGCAAGAGAAAGGCAAATCCCAGATCTGTCAGTTAATCAACAAGCATTTGTTCAGTGTCTACCAAGTGGAAATCACTGTGGAGAACACCAAGGATTTTTAAAGAGGACTCTACCCACACAGGGGCCCATAGTCTATCGAGGGAGAGAAGTTAAACATATTGAAATAACCAAGGACTCGATGACTTTATGTGCTCACAGAGACCCTGCTCACTCTGCAGTTTCAAACAGGAGGGTTATTTGCTCTGGCCTAGAGAAATCAGATAAGACATCTTGGAGACATTGGAATTGGGTCTTTGAGAAGAGGTGAAGTATTTGGTGAGGAAGAAAGAAGAGAACATTTTGTGTAAGGAGTGGTGTGTCCCAGCCTAGAGCCTTCGGCACATTAGATGCTTGATAAAGACTGTTGAATGGATTAAAATGAAAACTTATATTTATTTCCGTTATGCCCCTCTCCTGCCATGTCGGATGGCTTCCTAAATATGTTTGTATGAAATCAGAAGATGATATGGCATGCTTTTTAATATTTAGAGGAATACAGTCATAGGGAGAATGGATTAGTTCACCCAGAAGGTTTTATTTGAATTAGATTGAATCATGAGTTGGCTCAACTATAAACGAGTGGAAGCTTGAGACCCAGTAGACAAATGGTGCTTGTTGCATATCCTTTTTTCTGGGGCAGAGTATCTATTAGCAGCTGTCTCTACTGGCAGTTTCTTGATCATAGCTATGGCTGGTTCATGAGGAGAAAGAGAGGATCATGCACATGGCTCCGTGGATGGCATGAAGAAAATCAGAAGCATTCTATAAATTGAGTTGTATTTTTTTTCTAAAGAAAGGCTTAGCATCAATTTTTTAAAAATAATATTTCAATTTTATGAAAGCAATACACGTGTATTAGAGAAAATCTGTGAATATGACAAGCAAAATAAAAATTTATCATATCCCTACCACTGAAAGATCCAAACTATAAGTTTAGTGTATATCTTTCCATGTATATTTTATATACATATAAAATAAATATGTATATATATATATATGCATACATGCACACTTTTGAATTTTTTCTCAGCATGAGATAATACTCTACGTATTGTTTGATCATCTTATATTGTCAGTTCATAATCTTCATTTTCCAGGTAGATATTCATCATACTACTATGCAGAACTCATTCTGAATACCCAGTTGATTCATAAATGTCCCTTGAGGCTGCTTTTCCTTAATCAGTATCCAGTTCAAGAGCATACATGCATTTGCAGCCCTGTCTTATTCAGTTCAGGCTGGAAGAACAAAATACCACAGGATGGGTGTGCGAAACAACAGGACTTTGTTTTCTTAGAGCTCCAGAGGCTAGAAGTCCTAGGTCAAGATTCGGCAAGGTCAGTTTCTGGTGGTGCTCTCTTCCTGCTTGCAGACGACCACCTTCTTGCTGTGTGCTCACATGGCCTTTCTGCATGTGCACACAGGGAGAGAGTCCAGGCCACTAATCCCTCCCATATGACATCACTGAACCGTAACTACTTCCTTTGAAGCCCCATCTCCAAATACAGCCACACCAGGATTAGGGCTTCAGTATGAATTCTGGGGGCGCCCAAACTGAGTCCAAAATCAGTCCTTCTGACTCTTTAGTCCAGCATAGCCCCTCTCATTTTTATCTAGGACTTGGTTTGCTGAAACTTCTTAATCTTTAAAAATCATAAAATTATGTTGTCATCCCTGTATATTGCTTGTAAGGCCCTTGCTGTCATTGTGGAACCGTTATCTTGGTATTAACAGCTGGAAATCAGAGTTTTGCTCCTGTCCAGCTATTGATTCTCTTTGTGACCTTGGGAACACCATTCTCACTTTCCTGAGCTTCATTTTCTGTATTGGACCAGAATTCTTGAATCAGAATATCTCAGGAAAGGGCATGAGATAGCGTGCTTATAATAAATGCCTCACCTAACTCTGATTTCTAGATAACTTTAGGAAATAGTAGGGTAGATAATATTTTATGACTTTTTCTTAAACCTGTGCCTCTGTTCCACATACTATCTATAAAAATATACACTATGTAACTCTCATTAGCATAAACCGTATTAGTTTTTTATGGCTTCTGTAAAAATGTGCCACAAATGTGGTGGCTTAAAACAACAACAGTTCTGGAAGACAGAAGTCCTAAAATCAAAGTCTTAGCAAGCATGCCTCCCTTCTGGAAGCTCTAGGTGAAAGTCTCTTTTCCTGCCTTTTCTAGAGGCCACTTTCATTCCTTGGCTTATGTCCCTATCCTGCATCTCCAAAGCCAGCAGGGTAGCATCTTCCAGTATCTCTGGATTGGACCCTTTGACCTCCCTCTTATAAAAACTTTTTCTCATTACATTGGCTTGAACTAGATAATCCAGGCCAATCTCCTCATACAAGATCTTGAACTTAGTCACATTACAAAGTCCTTTTGGCTATATAGTGTGACATTTTCACAGTCCCAGGGATTAGAACATGAACCATGTTGGGGGATCACTATTCTGCCTATCACAGAACTTTTACTGGAAACTAAAATAGCTATTTTAGTATTAAACGTTTCATTTTAAAAGCATTTCTATTTGCTTTCTTAAGCTCTACTATAAAATTTGAGGGATGAGTAGTATGTACTATGACTAAAAAGGAAACATGGAAGGAAGGAGGGAAGGAGAGAGGAAAGAAGGAAGGAGGGAAGGAGGAAAGGAAAGATGGAAGAAGGGAATGAGGGAAGGAGAAAAATTGCCCAGGGAAGTTGGATTTTGAGTTTATCTCTCTAGATAATTTCTAATAAATCCCAAAATTTAACTTAGTCTTCTAAAGTAACACTGCACTTCCATGAATATAAAATTCATAAGTACCATGATCAACAGTCCAATGATTGGGTTGAGGCTTGAAAATTAATATGCAAATTTGTGTTCATCTTCATGGTTTCAGGTAAACTGAATATCCCCAAGTTTCCAACTTTCAAAGGCTCCAAATGTTATAACATAATAGTACTCCAAATACTATCACTGTAATGAGTATTTATTCATTTAGGAAATAATTGTTGAGCACTATACTTCAGGTACTCAGGTAGGCTCCTGATACACATTGGTTGAGAAAACAGACACAGTTGTCTTCATGAACGTTGCAGCCTAGAGAGGAGGAGGCAGGCAGAAAAAAGTTTAAAACTAAGCAAATTAATAACTCAGCATACATGTCATGAAAGAGACAGCACAGTGTAGGAGGAAGACTTAGGAAGGAGATCTGCGAGGTCTCGCTGAGGGTGGGCTGTAGCATGGGAAGCAGCCAGCCTGGCCTGCAGGACTTTGTGCCTGCAGTGGGTGCTGAGGAACGGTACTCAGTCTTGACCCTCTGTGTACTTGCACTTGGCTCCCCTTTGAAGGCAAAGGGCAAGAGAAAAGCAGTGTCTCTACCAGCCACCAATGCCATAGGCACAGTCCTGGGCAGAGGGGAGAACCTGCCGCTGGGCAGTGACATGGAGGGTAAGCTGGGTGAGACTCCGGATGTTAGGGGAAAGGCAACAGGAGGCTGAGAACCTGTCCTGGGAGTCAGGAAGGTGGTAGGAGGCAGGACTGCATGTGAGCCAAACTCTAAGCCTGTGGCATTCCCCACTGTTCCATTGCATTTCACTTACAAAACACAAATTGGAATATCCAATTAAGAAATTAAAGACAGCAACCACAGAGTTTTAAACTCCAAGTTCGGGACCCTCCAAAGTGTGAGGCTTTGTTATGAAGGCACTGGACACATACTCGTGAAGCTGGCCCAGACTCCCAAGCTTTTGACTTAGGCATCTTGGTAAATATTGGAGCTGCATTCTGAAGTTAGGGAAGACTGAAAACCATTCATTTTGTAAGGGGAAATTTGTTCTTCAGTCTCACCATAAATTCCAGATGCCTTTGATGTATCTGGGGGAAGGTGCCAAAGAAGGAATTGTAAATATAAGTCTAGAGGTTATAGAAGTTCTAGAGGCTTTGAAATGTTCAGGGTGGTACTCTGATAATTTCATTAACTCTTAAAAAAAAGGAAGAACAGCTACAAGCATTTAGATGTATGGATTTTAGGTAAACACAAAGTTTCTGAATAGTTGAACAATGGGGGGCTAGAGGCACTGATCCCCGTGCTCTTGAAAATCCACATATGACTTTTGAGTCCTCGTAATCTAAATACTAATAGCCTACTGTTGACCAGAAACCTTACCAACAACATAAACAGTGATTGACAAGTATTTTGTATGTTATATGTATTATATATTGTATTCTTAGAGTAAAATGAGCTGGAGAAACTGTTTTTAAGAAAATCATGAGGAGAAAGCACATTGACAGTATTGTACATTGTACTGTATTTATTGGGAAAAAAATCCATGTATAAGTGGACCTGCACATTTGAGAGTATTTTCTTCAAGAATCAATTATATTTTAATATCTCAAATAATTTTGACAAACCTTCATATTTATTTGATCACAATGAATGCATTTTCAAAGGTGTTTCTTTTTCATGTAATTACCTATATCCATTTTCCATGTTTATTATGCCAGAAAATCAATTTTCTGATTTCTAAATAGTATTTTTATTTTTCAAGTAAACATTAACTCAAATTATTCTGATTTTCAGTATATGAAATTCTGCATTGTATTTTGAATACAGAAAGAGAGACACGGGGATTTTCTTTTTTTCTTAGAATAAAAATATGCAGCTGGCTAGGTCCTCTTGCCTCAAATATAGTTTTAATTAGAAAACTCTGGCCAACATGCCTGTCTTTATTTTTCCCCCCATACATTCTACATTTCAAAATCAAGTTATTTTTGACCACTCTCCCCTTCTCCTGTTATATGTGAGGAGCCAAGAATAATTTAAAATAAGAGTTCTATGCTCAAAGAAGCTACTAGGTGTTTGCCTTCAGTGATGTGTGAGAAAAATCTTTCTTTTTCCAGTGGTTTGCCTGGGCTGTGCCAGCTTCCATTTATCTATGCCCCTCCCCATCCCCCCCTCCATAATTCATCCCCTAGGCTCTTTTCTTTTCTCTTTTCCTTTCTTTTCTTTTTCTTTTCTTTTCTTCCTCTTTTCTTTCCTTCCTTCCTCCCCCTTCCTTCCTTCCTTCCTTCCTTCCTTCCTTCCTTCCTTCCTTCCTTCCTTCCTTTCCTTCAGAATAAAATAACGTAGTATCTGATAGATGCTTGAGAGACTGTGTAGACCAAAGCTCTGGTAGCTGGATTACAGAGATGGCATCTCATTATAGTTGGACTGTGCCTTTGATATCTAGGCAGAGCACCTCTAAACTGGGTCTCTTCCAAATGATGTCAGAGAAAACTAGAAATGTCTTTATGGAAGGCCCTGGATTATTATTATCTCTACTTCCAACTAATGCTTCAGGCATTGAGAGCAGGAACTTGATTAGAAATTATGTTAAAGATAAATTTCTTCCTGTGGATAAATATGGATTTGAAGGTTGTTAATTGTGTTCAAGCAGTCCTAGCAGCCTAGTTTTCGAGAACTACCTGTCTCTTGGACCACTTCTGTGGTCAGATGGTAACGTAAGGATATTTCAGGGGATAGTTTTTAGGCTATATATTTTAAAATGAACTTACTCTTCTAACAAACTTAATTTATCTAAAAATTACATTTGAACAAGCATGATGGCTTATAAATAAGAGGCAGTCAATAAATATTTGTAGTATGTAAATTAGGCATGAATCTTTGCTAGACTCAGAGACATACACTCTCGTTTAACAACCAGGAGGGAGTCTGAAAAGTTAATTCAGCATGCAGGTAATAAAACTCACTATGAGTAAAGAATGATATTAGATGCTTAGTGGAATAAAAAAAAAAAAGGTAGAATAACAGCTCTGACTTCTAAAGAATACCAAAGAAAACGAAAGCATATGAAACTCCTTAGAATTATACTCATTTTTAAAGCTGGAAGAAAATGTATTAAACAAAATCATCTAATCTAATGCTTCTCTTTTATAAATGACAGTGTGGACTAGATTCATCAGTCAGAATTAGTGATGAAGTTGAGGTCAGATGCTGTTCTACATCGGCTATTCAGTTATATCAGTTGAGCTTTCTTTGAAAGTAGCTTTGAAAGGGCTGTTTTGGCTGCATTCATGGAATGTGATGACTGATACTTTGCTTAGTGTAAGAGGTTGTTCAAAGCAGTTTCATCAAGTGAAGGTGCAAACTAGCTCCTAATGAAGTAGGTTTGAAACAGTGCAAGTGACTTACCTACATTAAAATGATTGAAAATCATTAAAATGATTGAAACTGTGATCCATAGAAAACAGGTTGGATGACTAGTAATAAGGGAATGACTAAAAAGACTATCTCATAACCATCAAAAATAAAACAGTAGATTATTTATTGATGCAAAGAAATGTTCATGATGTAATATTATGTAAAAATATACACTACATTATAATCGCATCTCATTAGTATATGTATTGCCTATCATTTGATTCAGCAATCACTTCCTCAAACCTACCCAAAGATAAATTTGCCAAACAATTAAAAGGCTTTTGTAAACAGAAGGCTCTTTTTTGCAACAGTATTTGTAATAGCAAAAATAGGAAACAACCTCAAAGTCCATCATTAGGGACAAATGAGGAATTATGTTGATGTTACTGAGATCCTGGGTATTTGGTGTATGAGAATTTAAAACTGACTTTAAGACAAGTGGGTTTAAATAAAATCACGATCATTCTGAATTTGATTTGTAAGTATCATTTTGAACGTACGATGACTCTTTCTGGAAACAAAACATATTTAGTAAGCTTGTCCTCTGAAAAGAGCTAGAAAAAAATGACTGTTGTTAAGTCAGGCTTCTTGGAGACAAGAGGGATCCAGGGCGGAGGTGAAAACATGTGAACTAAACATACAAATTCCTGTCATCCTGGAAAGCAGGCCCCCTAGTGAAGGCTCCTGAAAATATTTCAGAAAGTGGGGAGAATCCAACTTAAAGAGGTTCCTGCTAGCCAAAGATGGAAGGATTTTAGCTCCAATAAAGATAATAGTTGGGATGATTGGGAAATATCAAATATGTTTAAATCCATGCATTCCTAAGAATGCTAAAAAAAATCCCGAAAGGTTATTGGTCACCTTTGGAGTCTGATTGAGAACCAACTCATTATTCTGAAGACTAATAAAGGGAAAGAATTGAGGAGTCATCTTGTTTTTCTCGTACCAGTGATGCCTCAGAGGAATCCAATAGCTGGTAAGGAAAAGATGCTCTTAGAAATGTTAATGCTTTCAAGAGGAAGGAAGATAGAATGTCACCACTTTACAATGCCTAATGAAATAATAGATCTACAGAATGATCTTTGGTTACTAACACCACGAAAAGAGGCAACTGAACTCTGTGCCTCTTGATAGAAGACACCATCACCAGTGATATATTCTTTCCCCCCAAAATTGAACCTGATTCTGATCAAGGCTTTAGGTAAATTCCTCATTTATATTAAATTAAATACAGGAGACAGGAGCTGGTTAAACAATACCATGAGGATAACATTAGCCACATTTTTTAGAAAGATTTATTAAATGAAAAGGTGAAGCAAGAGTGGGAAACCGTAGATTGAGAGAGACTTAGAAGCAGGGAGCCTCAAGCTTCAATAGCCCTGTAAATCACCTGAGGTCTTGTTAAAATGCAGATTCTGCTTTGGTAGGTTTGGGTTGGGGGGCAGAGGTTGAGGTTCTGTGTTTCTGACAAGCTCCCTTCCACCCCACCTCCCAACACACTTTGAAGATTTAAAATACGCATTACCAATGTGTGGACCTAAATTTATTCTGATTCAAACAAGTAACCTAAAAATAAATGCTTGTTGTCTCCTGGGTGGCCCAGTCGATCAAGTGTCTACTTCAGCTCAGGTCATGATCTCACTGTTTCTGGGTTCGAGCCCTGTGTTGGGTTCCGTGCTGACAGCTCAGAGCCTGGAGCCTGCTTGGTATTCTGTGTCTCCCTCTCTGCTGGATCCCTGCTTGTTCTCTCTCCCTCTCTCTCTCTCTCTCTCTCTCTCTCTCTCTCTCTCTCTCCTGAAAAATAAATAAATAAACACTTAAAAATCCCATTAAAAAGAAATGCATGAGAAATTGGAAATATGGACATTAAATGGGGATATTTAATGATATGAAAGAATCATTGTTAAATTTGTAGGTAAAATGATGGTATTAGATTATGATTAATGAAAAGTACTTTTCTTTTATAAAAATACATCATGGAACATTTAAGGTTGAAAGGACATGATGTCTGAGATGAGAGGAAGGGGGAAATGGTAGGAATGTAGATGAAATGACATTGGCCATGATTAATAATTGTGCTGAATGATGGGCACGTTGGATTTCTTTATATATCAGTCTGCCTACATTTGTGTATTTATGAAATGTGCCATGAGAAAAGTTAGTTCATAAATATCTATTGCCGATGCACATAAAAACAAGGTTAGACGTGTATTACTGCAAGATATAAAAGCAGTTATAGATCTTTATTTTCTTCTTTGTGCTGTTCCACAGTTTCCAAATTTCCACAAGCGTGTGTGTTATTATGAAAATCAAGGACGTTGGTTTATTTTGTTGAGGGCGAGTCCCATGATTATCGGCCCAGCTGAAAGTGACAAAGTTTTACAGGCAAACCACACCCCGGCTGGAAGAACACAAGTTAAATAAATTAAGGTAGTTTCCCAACAGAGAAAGAGAGAAAGGGGGAAGGGGAGGGCGAGTTCATTTCGTTTCTCCCGGGCGTCCGGTGCACTGAGAGGTTGAGGAGCATTTCAAGGATACAGCCCTTCAGGACTATGGACTTGAGAGTTGGGGGAGAAACGCTGAGCAATCTGAGTTTAGCTATTTTAACTTTTGGCAGAAGCCGTGTCATAGAAAGCCTAACGTCCTGCAAACGTCCGACCCTGCTGGAAAGGAACACCGCCTGGATTTGGCTGTCTTTACGGGTGTGTTGGCAGTGGCTCCGCGAGGTGTGCTAGGTAAAAGAGCCTAATGGTTTTCAGCCCCACCGACTTTGGAAGCAACACAGTTTGAGTTCAAATCCCAGCTTTGCGGTTTAGCTCTTTGGTGGCGCTGACAGAGTGCTTTGTCTCCTTTAAGCCTGAATTTCTCCATTTACAAAACAAAGAAACGGTACTGCTCCTCCCCAGGTTTAGGAATATAGTGCCTTTGGAAACAGTTCCCAGGCAACAAGTAGAAATTGTTTCTGTGGTTATTGTTGGTAGAAAAGAAAACATCCACATCTGACAACAACCAATCTGTGAATTATTTCCCGCTTCACTGGCTTTTATCAGTAATTTTTCTTGCTTTCTCCTTTTGAGATGTTTCTTGACCCCACGTTTGGCTCTTGTCCTCAAAGGAGTGCTGCAGTATTCTCAGACCATCATTTTCTCTAAGCATATAATTGTCACCAAACTGTTCAGGTCCTACATTCTCCCAAGAATCTCATGCATTAGTGATTAAAATCCCATAAAAATTCAACCTCTTGTTACAGAAAAACTATCCTGAACTTGTAGCTTGGGTGTATTGTTTTAAGAAATTTTAAAAGTTAGGGTTTTGGAGCATCATGCTGTCTTACTGCCTGCCTAAGTAATTTCCTGGAATATAGGGTGGACAGGAATAGAGCCTGTGGAAAATCAGAGTAGATGGGAAATCTGGAGTCAGTGCTTATGTGCCTTTGAATACTGGGCTAAGTAGTATGGATTTAAGTTATTATGCAGTGAAAAATTATTATTTTTCTTATTGAAAAATTTTGAGCTGAAATATAATCTGATAAAAATTTAAGGTGTGATTTCTTTGGTATTGGGTTTGGTTGGAATGACTGGATTGTAGAGAAGATTTGGAGCAGCCAAAACAATATCCCTGCTTTTGATGTCAGAGGAGTGTAGACCCGAAGTAAGATGATAGAGAGGATTATGTGGGAGATATCTAAGGTCATTCAAAGATTTAGTTTGGTTTTTTTTTTTAATGATGTTTTATATGAGACATCTTGGGAGCAGAACTGATAGCCCTGGATATATGGAGAATGGGTGCTGGCAAGGACATTTATCTCCTGTACTTAATATGGGATCTGTGTTGGCTTAATGAATGGAAATGGTAAGATCAAGAAGTTTGGAACTGCGGGCAATGTGATGAATTCAAGGTAGATTCAGGTAGAGCCTGAATACAGTTGTTTGAATATTAATAGATGTAATCTGGGTGTTGTAAGTGTAAAGACTGGAAAAGATGTTTTCTATACCAAAAAATGAGAGTGACCTATAGTAATTTTGATTAAATGAACTTAATTGTAGAAAATTAGTGGGGCAGTGTGTCTCTGGGAGCAAAATGAAGCTATAAGAAAGGGCGACCTGGAGTCCTGGGTGGTCAGTTGGTTAAGTGTCTGACTATAGCTCAGGTCATGATCTCATGGTTCATGACTTCGACCCTTGCATCAGGCTCTGTGCTGACAGCTCAGAGCCTGTAGCCTGCTTTGGATTCTTTGTCTCCCTCTCTCTCTGCTCCTCCCCCACCTGTGCTCCATCCCAAAAATAAATAAGCATTTAAAAACATTTTTTTAAAAAGGGGCCACCAAGACAAACACTCCCTGTGTCTTTGCTCTATGGATTCCTGGAAGAATTTATTTAAAATCTATTTAAGACTTTATCCTCACCTAAACTAAAGCACTAGTCTTTATGTGCCATAGTCAGTAACAGATAAAATATTCTCTAAAAATGTGTCTATAAGAACTGTCTTCCCTGCAAAAAACAAACAAACAAACAAAAAAACAAACTGTACCTTAGTAAAACTTTCCAAGAGCTCATCCATATTATTTCAAACTATACAGATTATACCTAATCTATTATTCTTTAAGGCTAAGAGAACATAGTCCTTGGCCTTTAGCAGAGGACCTTTAGTTAAAAACAAAAAAAACAAACACAAACCCCCCAAACTGCTAAAACCAATATAAAACTGAAACACAGGGTGGGGGTGGGCGGACAATTAGTAAAGGAGAGACAGGAAGTTAATTATATCTCTTAGATACTGTGCCCTTATCCTATAGGCTTGCTTCCTGATTCCTTTCAGGATTTAATCATTTCTTTTCAGGTTTGACCCTGGAGGGTTGAACTAAATCTGACCTCAGAATAGCAAAGCTGGAGAGATCATTGTTTCATATCTGAATTCAAGTCTAGAATGTGAAGTTTTTATTTTCGGCATACATAATAAAAGAAGTAAAAGGAAGAAAGTGGGGGCCTTTTTTGCAAGGAAAGTTCTCTTATCTATCAATTGAGGCTGAGGGAGCAAGCACTGTTGGTGTTAGGTTGGTAGATTGCAGGTGTTTTGTAGCTCTATCTCACTAAACCTCAGCCTGCCGAATAGTCGTCGACCGTAGAAACCCAATACAGCTGGTTACAGGAGGTGCTGAAACTCACAGAACTAGTATCCTGAGAACCAGAATTTCCCATTATTTCAGTTACTACCTTAAAAGATGGGAGGAAACGATCTAAATATGAACCCTTGGCATAAATATTAATGAATTGGACCCCTGAGTAGAAAAATAAAGTTATTTTCAGGGAGTATTGTTAAATTGTAGGAATCAGTATAAATTTGAGCTACACCAGGTGGTGTTAGAAGGAGAAGGCATAATTGCTGTTAAATAATTGCTGAGGGGAAAAAAAAACTAGGAACAGGAAGAATTTATTTTTGAAGTAAAGGCAAAGTAACAAGCAAAGGCAAGAAATATCTAATGGGTTATCTGGATGATTCCATAGACCCAACAGATGGGGACATGTGTTGGGGCGCTGTTCCAGGCTACATCCTGGAATGTGTTTTAGAGTAACTCCTTCACAGAAGCTTGCAGCTGGAAGATACTTAGTATAATCTATTCCTGGCATTTTCAATTTTTATTATAAGTAATCTTTCTTTATAAGTATTATTGATCTGTAAATACTAGATAATCACATTGTGTAACCTAAATTAATATTACATGTCAATTATACCTCAGTAAAAACAACAACAAAAGAAATCCCATTGAAACAGGCGTCCACCCAACAGCCACCATATTCCCACCTCTCTGCTTACAGTGGTCTCCAATGTCTCTTGAACTGTCAAGTTTGCTAGGATATGGGCATAATGCCCCACCTTCCATTTCTACTTTGTTTCATAAAAAAATTCAAAAGCCTGTTCTGTAGAAAATTCAGGAGGGAGCAGGTGGCTTCTCTCCTGTATCTCCTCTGATCTCCATGACATCACATTGCTGCCCAAAGACTCTGTATTCTATCCTTGGGCAGATCAACTGGGGGGGAGAATTTGCGATCCAATTCTTGGTGCTTGGTGCTCTGATAAATACAAGAGAAGGAGACCTGTGTCTGCCCATGAAGAGCATACCAAAGAAATGAGCAGACATGCTACAGAAATAAAACGGGAAGGAAGTCCGTTTTGCCTGTGCTTTTAGCCACAGCTGTTTTCTTCATAAAACTTTCCTGAAAGCCCCATATGTTCAGTGGAAAAAGCTGCTCAAAGGCTCTGTGGAAAATGGCTTGCAAAGTCTTAAACCTTAGAGAAGACAAAAGTTACCAAGGACTAGAATGGGGGAGGGAAAGGTTTCAGGAGACATTTTATGGAAGAAAGAGGACTGGGCCAGTTCTTGAAGGGTGGTAGGATTCTGGTAAATGGATAGAAAAGACTTCATTATCAGAGCCTGAGAAGTGAAGGGGGAGGGAGAGTAGAGGGATGATGCAAACACATGGGCTTCTTATTGGCCTTGGCTTTCCGAGATTGTCTGGATTACCTATCTGTTGTCTGTTTCCTGGAGCTAGAATGTAAATAATGGGGGGGGGGTACAGTGACTTTGTGTATCTCAGTGGTAGCTTAAGCATGTCTACAAAGGGTTTTGTGCTATGAAAGATTGAGTTTATGGAGTTTATGGAGGTTCGGTTGGACTGTTGCCAGGGGGTCTGACTGAGGGACGAGGGTCACCAGCATTCAGGGGTTGGATTAACCTGCCAAATGGTTACTGAATAGAGAGGAGCAAATTTCTGTTCATGTGGGCCAGCAATAATATGAAAATGGGATTTTGGTAGACTTGGGACAGAAAAAATGGTAATCAAGGAAGACTTGGTAAGAGCCCTTTGTAACATTCCTAACATGACATGATTAAGGAAGGTATTAGGGTAATGGGTTAAGAAGAGTACAGAACATTTGATCAGGAAAATCTCAGAGGCAGTGTCAATGAGATCTTGTGGCTGGCCACGATAATTTGAAAAGGCAATTGGATCATCTTCTTGATCTTCAGCATTTTCAACCTGTAACTCCTTTGCATATTTATTTTTATTTTTTTAAATTTATATGCTTGAGAGAGAGAGGGAGAGAGGAAGAGAGAGAGAACAAGTGAGGAAGGAGCATAGAATGCACGAGAGAGAATTCCAAGCAGGATACATACTATCAGCACAGAGTCTGATTGTGAGATTTGATGTCACGAATCTGAGATCACAACCTGAGCCAAGATCTAGAGTCAGATAATTAACCAGCTGAGCCACCCAGGCCTCTGGAGAGGCGCCTCGTCCCCAGATTTAAACGGGGCTGGCAGTCTATGTAGCAAGTCAAAAGCAGTTGTAGGCTTTGGGACTTCCTCATGGATGGCATCCTAAATGATTCTGTTTCACCGTTTAAAAACCTGGAACCTTTTCTGGATATGTCCTTTTCATGTGCGAAATATCATAGACTGGTAGAACTTATTCCAAATTTTGGTGCTTGTTTTAAAATAAATTCCAACAAGGGACAGACCTACTCGTTTGTGACCCATGTACTGAACTACGCAGAGAGATCCCTTGAGTAATACAGGAGGTTATTTTCTACCATTTCTCTATTGTTTTGGTTAATTCACGATGCACAGGTTTCTCTTTGTATGGGTTCTTCCTTCCTCCATGTGTCTTGATCTTGATACTGGAGGTGGGTGCTTTCCCCCAACTCTGATGGCTCTTTTTGTCCTTGTTGTTCTTTCTCTAAAGATTCTAGGAGTCCTCTTCATTTTCACTCTTCTAAATGGTGCTCCATTTACCATCATTTTATGCAACATATGATATAAAAGTTTACTATCTTGTTCAGTTCAAAATTAAACCTCTCAATCAAGAGGAGAATTCAAATAAATTTCTAAGAAATTGAGGAGGATGGAAATGAGGGAAATAGTTACATCCCTGAAGCAATGTCAGACTCTGAAACCAGTTACAGATTTTCTTAAAATTGCTAGCTGGCTGTGTGATAAAGTTTGGCATTTTGCATTTCTTGACGATGTGATGTGGGTGTTATGTGAACAGTAGATAACCCTACTCTTCACTAGTCTGTTCCACCTCTCAGATATCTTAATTTTTGCTCAATGTTGTGTAGGCTGTACAATAATGGAGCACTCTGTGTCTGGGTAATAAGCTGCCAAAGGGTTAGAAAAGGTTGGTCATGGCTCTAGTTTGGGCATTTGCTAGAGACACACTTACTGTGAGGTAAGTCTGGAGCTTCCATATAAGATACGCAGGGACTTTACAGAAGAACCAGTGAACACAATAATTGTCTCGTTTATTCAATGTTTACCATGGGCTTAACATTGGGATAAATGCTTTACCTGCAATATATCTTTAAATACTTTTTTTCTTAATGCTTATTCGTGTGTGTGTGTGTGTGTGTGTGTGTGTGTGTGTGTGTGAGAGAGAGAGAGAGAGAGAGAGAGAGAGAGAGAGAACGTGAGTGCGTGTGTGCATGAGCACTGGAGTGAGCAGGGGAGGGGCAGAGTGAGAGAGGGAGACAGAATCAGGAGCAGGCTCCAGGCTCTGAGCTGTTAGTACAGAGCCTGACGCGGGGCTTGAACTCACGAATGGTGAGATCATGACCTGAACCGAAGTCGGACGCCTAACCGACTGAGCCACCCAGCTGCCCCTATCTTTTAATACTTCTAAGACTCTGTAGGAACAGTGTAATTAGTAACCTTATATTTGGGGAAAATACGATTTAGATGTGTAAAGTTGCTGAAGCCACACAGCTGTTTCTTGGCCTGGGTTCTCCTGAAAGCACCACAAACAAAGACTTGTAGGTTGTAGTTTTCTTGTGAAATGATTCCGTGGGGCAAGAGTGGAATGACCAGGAATGAAGGAGACATTTTGTATGTGGAATGTTATTGATTTGGACACTTCTAGAAATGTGTTGTTTGATCTTAGTGGAAGGGTGTTATGAGGGACTTGTGGAAAGGCATCTCAAAACTTTCCTCCTAGGGATGATAAGGAAACATTTTTCCATTAGCTGTTGTCACTGACTTCACATCAGACACTGGCTTCTTGTAGTACATATCTGAGGGCCAAGCAGCATCTCATTGGTGTTCCTCAACATGGTCTCTGAGAAGGTCTGAGACAGGCACTTGAAACAACTCTGTCAAGAGCCCAAAGTAACATGCTGTTAGTTTGCACCACTAGAAAGCTGCCTTATGGGTGCTTGAAAGTGTTCCAGCCATGGCAGGAATAAAAGGTGGGTGAAGTGGCCGTTTTCAGGAGGAACCGGGTCTAAGTGGTTCCAAAAGGAACCAAGTTTTGAACCCAAGCCAGTCTGATTCCCAGTCCTGTTTACTTCACCACTATATGTTGTTGTCTTTAAAAGCAGTATTGGACTCACTAGATTTGCTGTCCTGGAGAGTGTTTTAAGGATTTGATCATCTATCTTGACAGAAAAGTAGGTCCTGATTGAAATGTAGCCTGGGTGAAGTTCATCTTCAGTTCTCCCAATGCTGCACTCAAGGCTCTGGTGCTGCCCTGCCATTTTAGCTCCCATTCCCTCCAGTCCTGTTAAGTGATATGCATCTCACATGTAATCTATCCCGTCTTGTAAGGACATCTATTATAGTTACAGTGTGATGGTCCCAGAAAAGAGTGTGGAGTCTGGCGTCCAACCTGTGTTTGGAATATTGTAGTTTAAGCAGTATGACATTGAGCAAGTCATTTCTCCAGTTCTTAGCTTCCATGTTTTATTTGCCAGAGGGAGCGGTAGGTTATGTATGAGAGGAGAAAGGATTAAAGAGGGGGAAAGTCAATGAAAACTTTTGGATAATTGCCCTTCCCTCTCCTATCCCTCAATCCTCTGGTTCTCTTCTGGATTTTTAGGTGATGCAAGCCAATTCTAAATACATGAGTGGCTTAATGTAACTTATCTCATAATGATTTGGCTTTAACAACCACTGTACAGAAAAAAGACGTAGGAAGAATAAGTCACAACCTGGCGATCTTCTTCCTATCCTTGAAGACCCATCTCAGATGTTGGCACTCTAGAGTCCTCCAGATGGGTTACCTCAGCACAATCAAGTTCCCTCTTATCTCCCCTCCAACTAACCTCTATAACCTAAATCTCATAATATTGGGATAGAAGGAGAACAATTGAGCATCAAAATGTCCCTGCTGTTAGCAATCAGGCTCAAGTAAGTCCCAGGGAATATTCTGTATATCCTTTCCTTCACCATCAGAATTTCTATTCCAACTCAGAGTCCAGAACTGTAGAAATTTGAGAGTGACTTCTCTTGTGTAGTCAACTTGGCCCCAAGTGCCATTTGCTATTATGAAACTCTCATCTTTGACTCTGGAATCATCTAGTAATTCCTACCCTTCAGTATTCCGTATACTCCCTCATCGGAGGTTCCTCATTCCGCCTCTTACCAGGGTTATCAGATCTTCATTTGCCCAGGTCCCTGGCCATTCTCCACTTTCTCAGAACTTGTCTTCATGAAATCCCATCTCCCTCTGTGTCTTATCACCACCACCACAGGGTGCTCACAGGCATCCTTATTCAGGTCAGTTTCTCTTCTTGAACAGAGGATTGGCTCTAAGCATTGGCAGTAAAGAAGAGGGTTTAAGTTCTGACATGATTTGTAAGGTTGCTGTGGTTTGGCCTCCGGGTAAAGCATCTAAAAGACAACTCATCTTTAGAAGTTAGAAAGATTAACTTTTCACTGTCAGTTTAAATAAGTCTTCTTCCATTAAACATCTGGGTGTCTTTTTAAGCTTTGAGTTACTGCCTCAC